>NW_027052179.1:0-34817 GCF_036321145.2 Pelmatolapia mariae | reverse complement strand
GTTCACAGATACCGGCAGCTGAAATTAGTTTTCTCCAAAAGGTGAATGGGCACTCCCTTAGCGACAGGGTGAGGTATTCACTCATTATGGAGGGGTTCAGAGTAGAACTGCTAGTCCTCCACATCAAACGGAGACGGCTAAGGTGGTTCTCTCCTAAGTAGGGTGTTCCAACTAAGCATGTCTTACCAAGAGGAGGCCCCGGCATAGACTCAGAAGACTTAGAGACTTCCATCTCCCGCTGAGGATGCTTAAGAACTTTTACTTCTGCACCATTGAGAGCATCCAGATGGGGAAACATCTGCACCTGGTATGGGAACAGCACCAAGTAGGACAGACGAGATCTTCAAAAAGTGGTGTGCTTAGCCAAACGGATCATTTGCTATAGGGCTGCCACGATTAGTCGACTAGTCACGATTACGTTGACTATCAAAATCGTCGACGACTAATTTAATAGTTGATGCGTTGTTTGAAGCGTTGTAAGATCCCAAAAGACGCAGGAATAAGTAGTAGGATTTAAGAGTGTAATAACGGACTGAAACAGAAGATGGCAGCAATGCATGTACAAGGATGCCAGCTGCCGTTAAACCCCGAAGAAGAAGAAGCAGTGTCCGGTATCGTAGCTGTGTCCAAATTCAGGAACCGCATCCTCCTGTGCCCGCATTTGTAGGCCGATTACGTTACAGCGACACGACGAAGACTGTCCAAATTCGAAGACTTCCCGAGATTTCCCCAGATTTGAAAGATGGGTCGGGTGTATACTTCGTGGCCCAACCTATCCCAGAATTCATAGCACGGCCCTGCTCAGTTTCCAACAATGGCAACAGCTAGTTAGCTTTAATATTACTCTTATTATTCTTTCTGGGTCACAAAATAAACGTTTAACATATTTTCAGGCGAGAATGTAGCTGTGTAAACTTCAAATATCTGCTCAGTTTATCAAGACACCACATATTTTCAAAAGCGCTCCGACGTTTTCGGAGACGTCTGTTACCCACCAGCTCAATATGTAGCCGGGGTTCAAGGCTCACTAGAGCTGGTGAGAACACCGGACTCCCGGCAAATCGTTTTCAAACCCACCACCATTTTTCGCTACTCAGGTTAAGCATGATATATAAGTCACTTAGATAACTTAAAAATGTTATTGTTTGGCTTTTTTCAGTATTTTATTTGTTCTTGAGTAAACCGGTTTGGCTGAGATTAAAATTATAGTTTTTACAGAGCTGAATAAACGTCAAGCAGACAACTGATTATCAGAAGTGTGAGATGCTCGAGAATATACTCCGGTGTCCTGTTATATTTTAGATAGCAAGGAGCAGACGGCTGAGTTTATTAAACTCCACCGAAACAATCTGCAAATTTCATTAAAATTTAATAAACTATCATCTTGTCTTTAGTTTTAGTTAGCAGATACCTTACACACTTAAAGCTGTAAGCTAATGATAGCTATATAAGAGCAGATGCATGCTGGTGCAATAAGCTGTACATTTTATGTCCAATGGACGCATAATCTGATTAGTCGAGTAATTGCAAAAATAATTGGTGACTAGTCAACTAGCAAAAAAATCGTTTGTGGCAGCCCTAATTCGCTATGAGCTTAATTACCTTCGGTCCATGTACACTAAGTGGTGCAAGACCAAAGCCAGGAAGATTATGAAGGATCGCTCTCATCTCAACAATGGACTCTTCTCACTTCTGAGTTCTGGGGAGCACTTCTACTCCCTCAAGGCCAAAACAGAGAGAGTGAGGAGGAGCTTCTTCCCTCAGGCTATTCGGTCCCTGAACCTTGTGTAGGACTGGACTCTCTCTCTCTCTCACTACTATACATCAGGAACTATTTATTCCACTGCAAACTGTTACTCTGCACACTCTCTACTTGCACACTGTTTATTTGCAAACTTTTATAATTTCTTAAATTTGTTTATCTGCACATTCTATTTTTTTTAATGATTTTTTTTAACCTTTAATTTTATTGTGCATTTTTTACAGTTAATTTTTAAATTTTACATTTGTATATTATGTAAATTACTTGCTAGTTTAGTTTTATGTTTACTTTTATGTCTACGTTTAGCTTTTTTATGATTCGGCATTGCACAGCAACAAGCATTTCATTGCATGTCGTACTATGTAAGATTGTGTATGTGACAAATAAAATTTGAATTTGAATTTGTATTTGTATTTGTATATCTGAGACACTTTTCCATAGAGTCTAACTACGACATGTTTTTTCATAGGGTCTAACAAAAGCCACTCATCCAAACATAAACTTGTTTGAATGAGTATTTCAAACAGGCTATTGCAAGCAGAAACTGATGAATATGGGCGCCACCTACTTAGTGAGGAGAAAAGTGGGACTGACCACCAGGGCCCTAAAGGTGAGAGAGGCCCTTGCAAGACTGGAACCAAAAGTTTGTTTTTATTGCCGACCTGTCAATACCTCATTAATGTGTTTTTGTAGCTGCAATACACTACAGGGAGCTACAGAGGCAGTATCGCCTATATCGTCTGCCAAAACTGCTCACAATATTAATGAAGTATGTAGTGTGAACGGCAAAGCAGGAGGACAGAACAAAAAAACAAATAAAGTTAAATGCAGTCTGTGCAAAGCTGTGCTTTTGTTCCAAAACAGCAATAATACAGTGTACGAGCATTTAAAATGCTGAAGAAGCTTCTCGAATAAGAAGTAAAACGTCTTCAAGAAACTTAAAGAAGTCTGGTCGCTTTTCTTTCCAAGCTCCTTAGATTACCACCAACCTACACAGACATATAAACGCTGTTACTGTTTGTACAGTAATGTTTATGTTAGCTATCCTGTTGGACCTTCCCAGGATGATGCTTGATAAGTGAACATCATTACAGTTTTGTTAGTTAATGAGTGAAATGCAATATTAAACCATTAAAAAGGAGTAGCTATACTGTCTCCTAGTTTGTTTGTTTTCCACTCACATTAATATTAGCATTTCTTCTGAATAGTAAACTCTTCTACCTAACGTTAGGTAGTTGATCTGTGAGTCCAACAATATCAATAATTCGGAAACTTGTTACTCTGGATTAGAAAAAAAATCTTTTTGATTTAATTTGAAGCTTTTATTTGAACTTATGGACAGAAGCCATTTTTGATTTTCTATTTGCACTATTTTTTTGTTTAAATACTACTAGCACTTTAATTTGTATTATCTAACATTTGTATTTATTTCATTTTATTCTGACGGTCTTATTGAGTAATGTTAAAAATACATTTGATTATTTTCAAATTCCTATGTTTCCTGTCAGCCCACCCTTTGCAGCTATAACAGCCTCAGGTCTTCTGGGAAGGCATTCCACAAGGTTTAGGAGTGTGTTTATGGAATTTTTGACCATTTTTCCAAAAGCACATTTGTGAAGTCAAGCACTGATGTTGGACAAGAATGACTAGCTCACAGGCAGGCTCTAACTTATCCCAAAGGTGTTCTATCAGGTTGAGGTCAAGATTCTGTGCAGGCCAGTCATGTTCTTCCATACCAAATTCCCTCATCCATGTCTTTATGGAGCTTGCTTTGTGACTGGTTCGGATAGATGTTGGAACAGGAATGGGCCACCCCCAAATTGTTAGGAGCATGAAATTATCCAAAAGATACTGCTATGCTAAAGCATTAAGAGTTCCATTCAATGGAACCAACATCAGCTCCTGAAAAACAACCCTGCACTCTCTATGCACCCATCTATCTGCTGTTAGGGCAGCAGGGCAGTTCGAGGAAGACGGTACATTGCAGTCTGATGAAATTAGCATAAAACCACACAATGACATTGCTTATTAAATAACAAAACCAAGCAAATAGGTAGCATAGCATATAGAAAGTCACTTATATGACGAGGAATGGTTTATTTTGCATTTATCAGTTCTAATGAAACAGACAAACACACAAGACAAGTCAACTGCTGTATATAGTAGGAGAAATAATTTATTCATACCCTGCCAAATTGTATGGTATATGAACACTAATTACCACTATAGAGTGCTGTATACAGTTGTCAGATCTATTATGTTTTTATAAATTAATAATAGTAATAAAAAACACGTAAGAGATATGGATGAAGAATGAAAGGGGAATCAAAGAGAGGGATACTACATCTGCACCATGTCAACCGTTGACCTGTGTGGATGTTTGTAAAACTAATTCTAAAACAGATTAATGCATGTAAAAATGGCATGTTTTTAAAATTTATCTGAACATGTTTGAACCAGAATCCAAAGAGGAGGAAATAGGTGGCACGAACAGTTACAGCTATAAAGATGAGTAAGACTAGAAAAGCAGTACATTAACGGCAGTCCACTACATATACTAACGAAAAACTGTGCTCTCTGGACTTATTGGGGGATTTAAAAGTGAAATTTTAAAAACTTTTAAAAACAAGCTATCGTAACAAGCAGTGTTTATTTTGCCAAGTTGTAATGGTGTATTTGGAAAATGGTTTTAAAATGTTGACCTAAAATTTGTACTCTCGGGAAATGCTAAATGTGCCAAGTTTAAGTGTCTAAAAATCAAACAATCAGACAAACAAAAAAACTAAGACTAAAACAGATTCTTTACTTGCAGAGAAAACAAATATTTTTGGTAAACACGGTTTAAGTTAAAGTATTTAAAAATGGACATGAGAACTATCATGCTTAAAGTATAATAATAAACCCACATTAAAGAAGTTGTCACTACCCGATCCGTACCGGAAACCCGATCGGTACCCCGCATGCGCAAAAGGCGTCTACTTCCGGTCGAAGTGTTTTACGATAGTTACGGATCAGAGTATCTGTTAAGATGTTAAGAATAATAAGTATCTCTTAAAATGTTTCTAATAATGAAACATTTCAAGATAATGTAGACAAAAACGAAAAATAAAAACATAGTTACGGATCAGGACTCCCCGATCCTTACTGCGCATGTGCAAAGTCGGACCGTACAAATCGGGTCTACCCGATCCGTACCGCGCATGTGCAGGGCTTTTCTTCTTCATCTGTTTGTTTAATGGCAGTTTACTCCCCAGTGTACGAGGATACTGCCACCTGCTGACCGAGCGAATGAACCCTATTGTAAACTGAATTAGCGTCATTACAAACGTGTGTTAAATTTGATTTAGTGATAGTCGTGTTTATGCTTGTCTGTGTGGAGAGGATTGATTGGAATAGTGATGATGTCGTCCGCTATCACTGTCAATTGTTAGTAAGCAGTTCATCTGACTGATGAATCTTCACGTGACATATTACAAAGTCTGTATTATTAACTCTGTAATTAGGTGCCATTCTTATTTTACGGCGCTGTTGTTCAATCGGGGAACGCTCTCTATTGAGGAGAAAAGCATGAATTTGTTTGTATACGGATTATCCATTGTTTAAATGTCCCGGTAGTCGAAAAGGAGGCAGAGCTGTTGAGAAATGCTAGGAGCTAATTGGGCGTGTCACTACCCGATCCGTACCGGAAACCCGATCGGTACCCCGCATGCGCGAAAGGTGTCTACTTCCGGTCGAAGCGTTTTACGATAGTTACGGGTCAGAGTATCTGTTAAGATGTTAAGAATAATAAGTATCTCTTAAAATGTTTCCAATAATGAAACATTTCAATATAATGTAGACAAAAACGAAAAATAAAAAGATAGTTACGGACCAGGACTCCCCGATCCTTACTGCGCATGTGCAAAGTCGGACCGTACAAATCGGGTCTACCCGATCCGTACCGGGCATGTGCAGGGGTTTTCTTCTTCTTCTGTTCGTTTAATGGCAGTTTACTCCCCAGTGTACGAGGATACTGCCACCTGCTGACCGAGCGAATGAACCCTATTATAAACTGAATTACCGTCATTTCAAATGGGTGTTAAATCTGATTTAGTGATAGTCCAGTGT
The DNA here is from genome assembly GCF_036321145.2 of Pelmatolapia mariae. Lineage (NCBI taxonomy): Eukaryota > Metazoa > Chordata > Actinopteri > Cichliformes > Cichlidae > Pelmatolapia > Pelmatolapia mariae. The sequence goes on along the minus strand of NW_027052179.1, from coordinate 28,948 downwards.
GTTTAGGCTTGTCTGTGTGGAGAGGATTGATTGGAATAGTGATGATGATTTCCACTATCACTGTCAATTGTCAGTAAACACTTCATCTGGCTGATGAATCTACACGTGAGATATTACAAAGTCTGTATTATTAAGTCTGTAATTAGGCGCCATTCTTCTTATTTTACGGAGCTGTTATTCATTCGGGGAATGCTCTCTGTTGAGGAGAAAAGCATGAATTTATTTGTATACGGGGGTATCCATTGTTTAAATGTCCCGGTAGTCAAAAAGGAGGCAGAGCTGTTGAGAAATGCTAGGAGCTAACTGGGCGCTAACCGTATCATTCAAATATATTGAATGTCGCAATGCTGGCAAGGACAGGAAGTGACGTAAGATTTGCGCATGCGGGGTACCGATCGGGTTTCCGGTACGGATCGGGTAGTGACAGGGCGCTAACCGTATCATTCAAATATATTAGCTGTGTCCAAATTCATGGGCTGCATCCTCCTGAGGACCCGGCCAAACAATAACATTTTTAGGTTGTCTAAGTGACTTATATATAACGTTTAACCCGAGTTTAACCGTTTAACCCGAGTAGCGAAAGTCGGCGGTGATCTGAAAATGATGTGCCGGGAGTTGTGCCGACCTTACACCAAGCGGACCTTACCTTCGGATGAGGAGTCAAGTCGCTCTTTGTAAAGTGTTTTCCTTCTTGACCAGTGAGAACTTCAGTTCGATAAAAGTTCACTATCGCATCCGCTGTGTGTACAGGAAAAGTGTTTTCAGTCATTGTCGCAAATAAATCGGAAAAATAAAGAGAAAACAAAGAACTGAAAAACGTCAACTAGGCACCTTGTCTGTACTGTCACTGGTCGTGTCCAAATTCATGGGCTGCATCCTCCTGAGGACCGGGCCTTCGCAATCTAAGTGGGCCGGGTCCTCAGACGGTCGGGTAGGCCGGAAGTAAACGGCAGTGAAATTGGACGGTCCAGCCTTCTGATTAACGTCACCGCTGTCTCGGTGGAGTTTAATAAACTCGGCCGTCTGCTCCTTGCTATATAAAATATAACAGGACACTGGAGTAAATTCTCGACCATCTCACACTTCTGTTTAATCAGTTTTCTGTTTGACGTTTAGTCAGCTGTATAAAAACCAAGGAGGAACCCACTCGGGGGTTTAATAAAGTTTTATTTTATCTAATCTAATCTAATAACTTTAATCTCAGCCAAACCGATTTACTCACGAACAAACAAAACACTGTAAAAGCCCAACAATAGCATTTTTAGGTTGTCTCAGGTTATATTTCATGATTATACTTATATACTACGTTTAACCCGAGTAGCAAAAGTCCGCGGTGATCTGAAAATGATGTGCCGGGAGTTGTGCCGTTCTCGGCGGCTTCAGTGACCCTCGAGCTCCCGGCTCGCTATCGAGCTGGTGGGTAGCAGGCGTCTCCGAAAACGTCGAAGCACTTTTCCAAATATGCGATATCTTGATAAACCGAGCAGATATTTGATGTTTACACAGCTACTTTCTCGCCTGAAAATATGTTAAAAGTTTATTTTGTGACCCAGAAAAATTAATAAGAGTAATTTTAAAACGTAGTACCGGCCGCCATTACCGGAAACTAGAGTTTGGCTGGGCCGCGCTATGAATTCTGGGATATGATGGGCAAAGAAGGATACGTCAGACCGCATTTGTAGACCGATTACGTCACAGCGACGCGCCGAAGGCTGTCCAAATTCATAGGCTGCTCCGAATGCAGCCGACAAATGGGTCCTCATTTTCTCCGAATTTGAGGATGGGTCTGATGTATCCTTCTTTGCCCATCATATCCCAGAATTCATAGCGCGGCCCAGCCAAACTCTAGTTTCCGGTAATGGCGGCCAATTTCACTGCCGTTTACTTCCGGCCTACCCGACTGTCTGAGGACCCGGCCCACTTAGATTGCGAAGGCCCGGTCCTCAGGAGGATGCAGCCCATGAATTTGGACACGACCCTCGAATGTCGCAATGTTTGCAAAGAGAGGAAGTGACGTAAGATTTGCGCATGCGGGGTACCGATCGGGTTTCCGGTACGGATCGGGTAGTGACAGAAGTAATTAAATACCACAGATGGCGGCATGCATAAAATAGTGGCCTTTGGGCATGCGTAAGACTTTGACTACGTGCATTTCAGCGCGTGATATTCTCCGCACGGTTTTAAAATGGAACAAATGTGCAAATGTAAAATAATTTCATGTTAAGTTATATTACAACAATGAGATACAGCTAAATGGTGTCAGGCAGAGCAATCTTACGTTTAGCTAATGTAGACCAATAACACAAGGAAGCCCACATAGAGGTGATGAAGCATATCTATTAATTAGCGTTATTTACGAAGATGCCTACCGTAACTAGGGTTCACATGGTGTTATGACTCAGGAGGCACTTTTTGACGATAGCAACATGTCTGCTACCCCATCCACCATCAACCGTATCAAGAAAAAAACTTCCTCTCAGATTTCCAGAATAAAAGCACAGTAGTTCACCGAACTAAAAATGACTTACCCAAAATATTCAGTTTTTATTCCCCATATTCAAGTTTCAGGGGTTGCAATAACTACACTGTGACGAAGCCTTTCTGAGTCTGTATGAAAATAATAAATAATGAAATGTCTGCTTTTACTCTGAAAAGTGAAAGTGTGGACGCCACTGCTTATGCTCAAGGAAGCATAGGTTATTACAATAACAGGCGAGTGGAAGACGCCGAGTGCCAGCGTGCAGGTACCTTTTCACTTTCAAAATTCATATCTTCAGAATCTTTAATCAAGCTCTATAGTACTTTTGCTATTGTAGTGAAACTGATAACCTGACAAAAAACGAATCAGCTTAACAGATGGCGGGCGTTAGCTTATGTGGAAAACCGATGTGAAAGTTGCCTTTTTAGTAACCTGATAAGGTAGACTAAGTTGTAGGAACCCCTTAGCTACATTTTTCTTTAGATTTCGCTTGATTAGATATAGGGTCATGTATATGTATCGATTCGTTAAATCGATGCATTTTCCCTTTGTAGCTTCCGGTCTATGTTCAGGCGTGACATATGTTTAGTCGTAACGCCAGTGCTATTTTTGCATTATTAAAAACAAACGCTCAATCAATCAATCAATCACTCAAATAAATAAAAATCATAAATTCTCACGTAATAGCTACACGCTTGTCGTTATAGGCACCGACCAGATGTCATGTCATAAAATGTATCTAAGAACGTGTCTACCCTTATATTGCAATGATTTTTTGTTTTTTAAAAGATGCTTAATGTTAGTATGTACGTAATAGTATACATGTGAAGATGTTCAGTAAGCCTTGCATTGTTTTTGACGTGTGGGAATAGCCCTGTTTCCATAGTTTCCTCCGTCTCCTGGGTTCTGATGTCAACAGAGCTTCCCCTTCTCACTCCTCCTCTGTTAAAGCAACCCTACTCTGTTATCTGTTAACAGATGATGAGTCACCAAGCAAGCAAAGCATCTCGGTTATTTTTCTTTCGCCATTAATAAGCATTCTCTGGGTTTCACGTATGTTTCAAGTAGAGGAGAAAAGCAGTTGTTGTTGTTTGGATTTTGCCATAATGATGTTATCATCACATTTACGTCTTTGAGTAGTTCAGTCATTTTTGTTTGCTAATAGGATTATTATGGACACATGAGCAATTTTATCTGCTTACATACAGAACTGTGCAAAAGTCTTGAACCGTCAATTATTCCTACGTATTTTGTTTGGTATATTGGAAGTAGATATAGTGATTTATTGAAACATGTGCAAACATTAATGGAAATAATGAAAATAATAACACATTAAAAATTGAAAAGACTGTTTCAAAGTACGTTTTGCTACAAGCCTCATTCAGATAGGATTTTTTTACTATTTCTTAAGGACATGACTTTCAAATACTGCTCAGATACTGCTTTCTCTGAAAATCTCCGAAAGGCCTTCAGAAAGCATTTAGAACTATAGCTCTAGATAAATTGCAAGAAAGTCTGACACACAGACACACACACAAACTTGCCTAAAGGTTTTCCTGATCCACTTGATCCACTTCCAGCATATTCTTTTGGCATGTTGAATTTTAAGGCAAATTTGAGACAATATGTGTGTTTTGTCTCAATTAACAGTTATATTTTCATTTTCACATACTGTATTAACACAATAGACCTAAAATCACACAAAAATAAAAAATCTCAGTAGGAAAATTTTTTTTTTTTTTTTTACAATGAAAACCAGAATTAAATAGCAGAAAATGTCTCAAGCGGTTTTTGTATAACTATTTACAAAATAATAATCATAATCATGTGTTACAATAAGATGCCACACAAATCATTTGTGCCACTCCAAAAATTAGTTCCTGTCCACAATAAGACAGAAATATCTATGTTGTCCCCTCAGCCTCCCTGGGAAAGTCTGTTCCAAGGTGCTGGAAAGTAGGGTCCGTCTGCTTGTCGAATCTCGGATACAGGAGGAGCAATGTGGTTTTTGTCCTGGTCGTGGAACACTGGACCAGGTTATTATCCTCTCAAGGATACTTGAGGGTGCATGACGAGTTTGGCTAACCAGTCTACATGTGTTTTGTGGATTTGGAGAATGCATTCAACTGTGTCCCTCGGAGTGTCCTGTGGAAGGTGCTCCAGGAGTATGGGGTGTTTGGCCCATTGCTACGGGCCATTCGATCCTTATACAACCGTTGCAAGAGCTTGGTCCGCATAGCCGGCAGTAAGTTGGACTCATTGCCAGTGGGTGATGGGCTCCACCTGGGGTTCCCTTTTTCACCGATTCTGTTCACAATTTTTATGGACAGAATTTCTAGCCTAGAGGCATAGCGGAAGGCTTTCACTTGGGTGGTCTCAGAATCTCATCTCAGCTTTTCGCGGATGATGTGGTTCTTTTGGCTTCATTGGGTGATGGCCTCCAGCTCGCACTGGAATGGTTCGCAACTCATTGTGAAGCGGTGGGAATGAGAATCAGCACCTCCAAATCTGAGGCCATGGTCCTCAGCCGGAAAAGGATGGAGGGCCTACTCCGGGTCAGAGGAGTATAAGTATCTCGGGGTTTTGTACACGAGTGACAGGAGAAGAGAGCGGGAGATCGACAGACGGATTGGTGCTGTGGCTGCAGTGATGTGGACCCTGTACCAGTCCGTTGTGGTGAAGAGAGAGCTGTGGGTAGTGACAGAAAGAACGAGATCGCAGATACAAGCGGCAGAAATGAGCTTCCTCCGAAGGGTTGCTGGCCTCTCCCTTAGAGAAAGGGTGAGAGGTTCAGCCATCTGGAAGGGTCTCAGAGTAAAGCCGCTGCTCCTCCACATCAAAAGGAGCCAGTTGAGGTGGTTTGGGCATCTGACAAAGATGCCTCCTGGGGCGCCTCCTGGGTGAGGTGTTCTGGGCATGTCCCACCGGGAGGAGGCCCCGGGGCAGACCCAGGACACGCTGGAGAGATTATATCTCTCGGCTGGTTTGGGAACGCCTTGGTGTTTCTTCAGACAAGCTGGGGGAGCTGGCTGCTTAGGCTGCTGCCCCCGTGACCAGGCCCCGGAAAAGCAAAAGAAGATGGATGGATGTACATGTTGTCCTTTTGTCCGCCAGCGTTAATATTTAAACCTTCCTTTTGGTGCCTTTTTGGCCACCATCTGTGACATTCAGTAGTGGCTTCATTGTTTTGACACACTCACACACACACGTACACATGTAGTATGTAGTTTTAAGTCTGCACTTCTGACTTGGTGAGAGTGCGTCTTGTGCTATGTCATCTAAAATCTGTCATTTTATTTGGACACATGGCATGCCCATCAACTCTGTTGGGTTAAATATTCAAAGAGGTCTTGAAAATGGAACAATATAGCAATTTGGTTACAGTTGCAGGATTCATTTTAGCAGTCAAAATGCCAATCGCCTGATCTCTGGTTGTCTGTGGCAGTCAAGGCATTAGGGATAGGGTTTGGACTCAGGGGTTAGGGCTTTATATTGGACTATTGATCACACCATGTGGACATAACAACTTTGCCCTGCTAGTCTACTCACCTGAAATTAACTACTTTTTCATTGCTGTTAATTGTTTTGCTGCATTTGTTGTTTGTATGAATAATACTAATAAATTAGTACTTGCGTTGGACCAATGAGGCTATGAGTTAAGCAAGACATTTTGAGGAAGTCAGTGCATTTCAGACTGATGACATTAAAATACCACAATGACACTGGTTCTTAATTAAAAAAAAACAAAAAAAACAAACGGGGGCGTGGGGGAGCATTTTAGTTTATCACTTTTGTGGTGATGATTGCGTTATTTAGCTTGGAACTTTTGTTAGAGCTCATCAAACAACATGAGGCAGCACACCCTCATATTACAAAATCAACCATTATGTCCGCAAGACCGTTAGATGTCATATGTGACTTAGAGTGGGTTTAAAAAATCGATTTCCCCGATTCAAATTGATTTTAGTTTTTAAATAATGCAATATCGATTCAATAAATCCTGAATTGATTAAGTGTACAAAAATATAAGAAATATATATATATCTATATATAGATATATATATGTGTGTGTGTGTATATATCAGAAATAAAGAAATATAAAAATAATGTAAAAAATAAATATGCCCATGATAAATATGCAATGAATGGTATAAATATATGTAGAAATAAAAAGAATATGTGCAAATTACTGAATATGCAGAAAGTCAGAAGATGAATATTGTGCAAAATGCCATTTATGGAGTGCATAAAATGTCATAGTTTCAATAAAGTGACAGTGAAGTGGTCAGTGTTCAGCAGTCTGATGCCCTGATGGAAAAAGCTGTCCCTCAATCTGCTGGTTCGGGACCAGATACTGCAAGGACCTCCTGCCTGACGGAAGTAGTTTGAACAGTGACTGGGGTGACCTGAGTCTTTGATGATCCTTCCTGCTTTCCTCAGGCACCGCTTTCTGTAGATGTCCTGGAGGCAGGGAAGCTCACCTCCAATTATCCTTTCGGAACACCGCACCGCTCTCCGAAGAGCTTTGCAGTTGTAGGCAGTGCTGTTGCCATACCAAGTAGTGATGCATCCAGCGAGGATGCTCTCAATGGCACCGCGGTAAAAGGTCTTGAAGATGCAGGGGCTCATGCCGAATCTGTTCAGTCTCCTGAGAAAGAAGAGGCGCTGCTGCGTCTACTTCACTATTTTGTTCCTGTGAACTGACAATGTGAGATCCTCCGCCAGATGTACACCTAGGAAACGGAAGCTGCTCACTCACAGCAGCGCCATTAATGGTAATGGGGAAATTTGCTTCTCTACACCTTCAGAAGTCCACTATCATCTCTTTTGTCTTTGTGATGTTAAGGATGAGATGATTCTCTTCGCACCCTGTTAGCTGCCTCATCACCTTTGGTGATAAGACCCATCACTGTTGTGTTGTCCACAAACCTGAAACAATGAAATTGGAGTTGCTAGTGGCCGTGCAGTTGTGGTGTAGAGTGATTACAGGAGAGGGCCCAGTACACACCCCTGTGGAGCACCAGTTTTCATTATGACGGGGGATAAGGAGATGCTGCCCAGTCTGACCACCTGGTGTCTGTCAGACGGGAAGTTAACGATCCAGCTGCAGAGAGAGCTGCTCAATCCTAGATCCTGCAGTTTCCTGTCCACCCTCGAGGGAACGATGGTATCCTTACTGGATAATAATTAACACACTATGAATGGAAAGAGTTGTAGATGTTGTAGTTGTAGGTGAATCTGAAACCAATTTGGGCCAGCTAAAACATTCCGTGATAATTCCATTATGATTTAAATTCTAAGACTAGTATAGAAAGTGAATTCCCATCAATTTCCATCTCTGCATCCATTCAAAAACAACCTTGACCTTTTCAGTAACGTGAAATGTTGTGATTTCTGTAATGTCATGATATTTTATCTCACATTAAACTTTACTCCCCTTTGCTTTAATATTATATCAAACTCACCAGGTAGATGTGTCCATTAAACAGTGTATACTGTCTAATAGACACATTTTGTTAACAAAATAATTATACATTGCTGCCTTATTGGGTTCCATATCTGTCACTTTTGCATTTAGCATGTTTTTGTTTTTTGTTTTTTTCTCCAGGTTTCTGCTCCAGAATTTTTGTTTTTCTGCCAGCAAAGTGACCAAGTGTAAAGATGCTAAATGAGTGAGGTCTTTCTAGAACACCTTCACCTCTAGTTGTAGTTTTAGTCTTCAATCAAGTTGAGCAAAGAAAATAGGCAGGTATGTCAGTCATTATCATATGTAGTTTAATTAATAGACTTTTTCTTCCACAGGATAGTAGTGACAGCATCTATTTTTACATTTTCAGCATAGAGACATTACACTTGATAATCACTGGAATGATGGGAGTTCCTGCATCCTGTGTGGTGGTGCTAACATTCATTCTTTACAGCCACAGTTTGAAAATACAAAGTACTCTGCATGTGTCTAAAAGGTAAGAATATACACATATTGTTTTATTTATTTATTTTTTGTAGTCTGGCTACAGCCTTACTAGCCTAAAGCAACTTTAATTATAAAAACACAAAAATGTATGGAATGGTATATGATATGGTATGCTGGTTCTTGTGTTGATGTATTTTTGGTGTAATTGAACATGTTATTAATAATTGATTGTGTCTGTATTGCTGAAGCTCTCAGGAAAATGTACTGAATCCCAGTAAATGTGTGTCCAGGACCAATCAGCAGCAGATAATAGCAAACCCATATAACTTCTCTGTGGATCTTCGCATGCCTGGTGTTATCCCAACTGGGGTAAGTCTGTTTCCAGGCAATGTTGGTGTGTGTCTATCAGTTGTTTGTTTCAGAAGTTTATGCACACTTAATGCACACACAAGTTTATGCAAACTATGAATGCCATGGTAATTTGGGGCTTATAATTAGTTCTTTGACCTGTTCTTTTTAATAAAGTAGAATGATTGTATAGCTTATATATTTAATGACTTTAAAAGAAAAGAATTTAGTGCACAAGTTTGATTTTTAAAAAATGATTTTTCTTTGTCCACACCAATGACTGTAGAAAACATGGACGACGTGACAGCTCCCCAAAAATGAAGCCCAGTCCCATCCGCTAATCCATGTTAGCGGATGGGACTGGGGTCAGACTAAAATAAATTAATTCTTAATTCTCCTCAGATAATTTTTTTCCAAAGATTCTTTCTTTTATTATCAATAGTTCTCATCACGCTGATCGATGTCCAAGGGGTCTCCTCTCCCATAAGTTTGATTCTAATTCCTACCGCGGCCATGTTAAATTGGGGTGTAACGTCATCATAAGAGCTTTGACTGGCAGCTGCAGTCACGGAGAAACTTGCGTATCTCTGTTCGGGAATACCAGATAGAGCGTAGGCTCTGAGAGGAGGGCCAGCGTTTACGTTACGAAAACACGAGGGACTGTTTTAACCTGACAGCCTGAGGTGCTCTTCAGTAAACTGGACTACCCGACAGAAGGACCCGAGGCCCCGCTGCACTTTTTCGGTAAGTTGAACGTGTTTGTAAGCTAATCCGTAACTACCGTCCTTAGCTAGGTCCTGAGACCTAGCTAGCTAAGATGAGCACTCGGCTGTTGGGGAAACTTGTTTTGTAAAGTTCGTTTAGCTAACCGTGCAGGTGAATGAATTTACCCCGACTAAAGAAATCAAGAGAAACGCCCCGGGCTAGTCAGTCACTAATTACCGTTACTGTACTTTTATTACAAGTATTATACTGTAAAAACAACAGGCTGCATTCTGCTTCAGCTCCCGTGCAGAGCTGATTATTAAATATGTGCAAAGAACAGCATGTTTTCAGTCTCTTGCCACACCTGTAAAGACAGTAACATCATTTTTCAGTAACTCCTCATTAATCAGTAACTATGGATTAAAGTACTGTAGTGTACTGTAATACTGAAAAAAATGTAAGAGAAGAACTTCAGATCCTGAGTGTGTGAGGACATAGACGGGTCAGCTTTATTTCAATTTTGAGGGATAAAATTTATATTTCAGTTTGATGGTTCTGTTCTCTTTGTGATTACAGGAGCTGCCCTCAGATTCAGACCTCAGCACCACCCAGTGACAGCAGACAGATCATCCAACATGTTCACATGTTAACTGCAAAATAAATTGATGAAAACAGTACAAAGGTTAAAGTACCACATGTGCTGTAGTGAAAGCTGCAGCTGTTTTATTGATAAAGTTAAAGACAAAAACATAAGGATTAATCACCCATGTAACTGTGTCACTATATATCAGCATTAACAGGACCTCAGTTTGGTGTTTCAAAAAGCTGCTGATCTCAGACCTGCACAGCTTCCGTTTTAAACACTTGATGTACTCAGCTGCATGAAGAGCATGTGAGATTTTCTCTGACACAATTAAATAAAACCTGATGAATTTCAAAGGTCGTCACTTGTATGTTGAACTACAAACTTGTGATCTGGAATTCTTTAAGTTTTTTGCACATAGTGTGTTATTTACCATAAAGTGACTCAGAGTTATTCATACCAGAGTAACCAGAGAGGATAATATATTTTTAAATATATAACTTTCTACAGGACTGAATATAATATCTTTATGTAAAAGCCCAGAGCCTCTGGGGAGTATCCAAGTATTTACAACATTATACAAACCAAAAGTCTCAATCACAGTGTTCATGAAATGCTGGGTTTATCCATCTCCTGGGATGGGCCTACAGAGGAGTGCTGAAGATTTCCCTGTGAGGGAGCTGCTGGTGAAGATCATGAGTCCTGGTTGATCAATGCAATGAGCTTCAGTGTTCCTGGTGTTTCTTAAATGATGCCTCTTTCAGTGGGTCAACAGAACATCTGGCACAGGACAGCTGTGATGAAAGAAAGGGAAGAAGTTTCTCCAAACCTCTGGACCCAGGAAACCCAGCTTGGTCCTGATGGTCTCCCTCACTAGTTTCTCCCGAGGGTGAATGTAGCTGTTGATATAATATGGACTCTATTACTAAATGAAAAGAACAAATTAGACTACACTACTGAAACGTTCTGCTGATGTTTTTAAAGTTTCCATGTTACCAGGCTGTGGTACTGTGTAACGCTCGGTCGCTCCACCTCAAGTCACTACTGCGCAGACTCTGGCTCCAAAAATGCAAGATGGCAGCCTCCACAAGCGGGGTATTTTGGCTTCATTTTTGCACAGTGGGAGGAGGCGCTGTCGCGTCGTCCATGTTTTCTACAGTCATTGGTCCACACATATAATACATGCAGGCTCAAATATATTTATATATACCAGTAATATTCAGTGTCCTTAAACAAGTTGTACGTTAACCAAATGCTTTTGGTAGCCATTAACAAGTTTCTGGCACAACTCTGGATGGATACATGATCACCTTTCTTGGAAACGCTGCAGCAACATGCTACCACCACCATGCTTGACACTGGTACAGTGTTCTTATATTTGAAAACCTTACCATTACTTCTCCAAACATAGACAGGACCCAAGCTGCAAACTGTACAAAGTTGCCCCAGAAACTATCCATCGCAGAGTAGCAGGATGCAAGATACAACCTGAAACGGCACATACTGAGGCACAACCAAATGGCTGGAGATGAATATAGGAACTAGAATTTGCCACCAATTCAATTCAATTCAATTCAATTCAATTCAGTAAAACTGTATTGATCCTGAAGGTTGACCCCGAAGGAAATTGGTTTAAGGCTGCCGACCTTTGCTAGCACCATCTTACCCTTCCGACCATACATACATTACACAAACATCACACGGGGAAGACAGGTCAGAGAGGTATAACAATGGAAAATGCACAACATGAGGAAAGACGAGGAGAAAAAAGAACTCCCCCCAGACTGAGCTCCAACAGGGAGATCAGTTTGAAAACAGAAAAAAAAAAACACCTCAGCACATGAATCATCACATCTCACAACATGGAAGACATAAGCTTCGAAGGCGTTTGGAGGGGGTGGGGGGGTGAGTGTAGGTCTGTGTCAGTGTACGTGTGTGTGTGTGTGTGTGTGTGTGTGTGTGTGTGTGTGTTCCGTGTTCAGCCGAAAGCAAGTGTCCCTTCACTCGGTTAAGCAAAAGTCAACAATCTTTGGTCAACGCGGGTGGCCTTGAAGGAGGGGGAAGAGAGTCACAACACAGTCTTGTTTATCTAAGGGGAATTTGTTATTCCTGTCAGCTTTTGCCTTGAGCATCCAGCTGGCGCCAGTGGGGGGCCACATGAGATGAAGATGGTAGTTGTTTTGGTTAGTGCGAACAAACTGCTTCCAATTTTACAGTAGTCTAATGTCCGTCACTGGTCACCAGGTCTCTCAATTCCCGTTGTTCTTCTTCAAGATGTTATCCATATTGCAGAGCCATGAGCCTCTCCAAGATCTTATCCAAACAAGTACTCCAAAAAAACAAGTCTATCATGTCGGCCAGCCTTGTGGGATTTTGAACAGCTGTAGTCGCTTCTTGTTCTTCGATAAGCCAGGTACTGGTAGATCTCATTCAATCTCCTCCATCGAGAGTGTCGCCAGACACACGACGCAACCGACCATCGAGTATCCGGCAGCAAACGTCTCTGCAGGACAATCAGGCTCTCCTAGGAGTTGTCAGTTTCGTTAAGGGACCACTTGATCAAATCCATAATTCTTCTTTAGGTTTTTAGAGAACAAGTCTGGGAGACTCTCTTAGGGATAGAGAATAAGCGAGACTATACAAAAGACATGAGAAGCCAAGCAGGAAAGATAAGGGAGAGGGGTGAGGGAGAAGGAGTACGTGCGATTGCCTCCGTCAAGAGCCAAGAGAGAAATTTTGCCCCAGAGACAACAGATGTATCCCCTAATGGGATACATCACCAAAGGTGGTTGAGAATAATGGGGCTAAGGTCCTGAAGGGACTTCCAGACAGACAGATCTGGTAAAATCCACAGTGTTCCTTAGTAATAGAAGAATTGAGGGCTCTAACCCCGAAACTGGAAGATTGGCTCAAGCAGATTTCAGGCACAACAAAGGTCATTATCCAGAATTACACAATTAGTACCGCTACGATACTGTGCCAAAAGCCTCAAACTTCCAGGCATCTGGTAGAGCACCCCATGCTTGAGAAACATATCACCCCCCTCACAGGGTGAGAGGGTTTTTATTATTATTTATTTTTTTAAATACTGATTAAGGCATACTAGATGATACATAGCACCTGCGATGCATCTACTGAGCTGAGGATGAAGATTGTGGCCAGACTCAAAGTAGTCACCCAGCCAAGAGCACAACTGCCCCAAACTCACTCACAATGTCTCATCAGAGGAGATGCATACAAATGTAAACACTGCGCTATGCACCATCCCTATTAACAGTATCACTGAAACCAGTGAGCGCATATATACCACTGTGACAATAATCCTTGAAATACTTTGGGTATAAGATCAATAATGCATTTAAAGGAAGACACCTTTGAAGAAAGAGGCTTAGAATTAAAATAGAATGGAATAGAATAGCTTCTCCGCGAATCGGTACCTTATTGTGGTGGAGGGGTTTGTGTGTCCCAGGGATCCCAGGGGCTATGTTGTCTGGAGGCTTTTGCCGCTTGGTAGGGTCTCCCATGGCAAATTGGTCCTGGGTGAGGGACCAGACAAAGAGGATTTAGAAGGACCCGTATGAGTAGAACATCAAGGAACAGTTCACCCTGCCCCGGATAGGGCGCCCCACCCTGGAGCCAGGCCTGGGGAGGGTGCCCGAGGCCGAGCGTCTGTTGGCTGAGCCTTGGTCCATGGGGCCCATCCGGGCACAGCCAAAAAAGGGACATGGGCCCATCCTCCCACCACCCACAGGCCCACCACCCACAGGAGGCACCGTAGGGATTGGTGCATTGTGTGCCAGGCGGCAGCTAGGAGCAGAGGCCCTGCACAGCTTTCCCAAACATCATAGTTTTATTTTGGATGCTTTACTTTATTTTACTTTGAACACAGAAAAAAATATATGGGAAAATCACAAGCTACAGGGTCCAAATTATCCTCCACCTCGATAAACTAGCCTGCACTTGTTGAAGTTTTTAGCAAGTCTCATCTCATAAGCAATGTCAGCCCATTCTTATTTAGGCAATCTCAAAGAAGTTTCCTCCAGATGTAATGGTCTTCTGGCATGGCCTTTGGTCTATAGTTACCTCACAGATTTTCACTGGGATTGATTTGAATTCAGTTAAATTCAATTCAATTTTATTTACACAGTTGGTCAAAGTTTTAGAACTTCCCCAATTTTCCAGTTATTTACTGCAATTCAAGTTGTTCTAGTCCAATAAATAGTTTAAAATGATACAAAGGTTAACTTCCACAGGTAAAAAAAAACAAAAACAAAAAAAAAACCCCCAAAAGGTAAGGTTACCCAAAAACTTTTTCAGGGAACACAAAATGGGTTAACAATTTAAAGCTGTTCTGCAACAATGAAGGTTGATCAAGCCTTGAAAGACTTCACCCCAAGTCCAGCACCCTGAGACCTGTACACTAAGCGGAAAGGAGACCAAGGACTAGTGAGTGTCAGAGCCATTATCTCTATCCAGGATGAAAAAACAAAATGCATGAGTACATCAGGTAGGTGGCTGCAACTCATCGTGTGCTTAGTAAATGCCCCAGGCAACAGAAACCTGAGGAAGAACAGAAACTGCCCTGCACAGCATGCACCACCAATAGACAGGAAAGGTGGCTGATATAGAAATTCTTACCAATGGCTGGACAAGGTTGGACTGAAAGATGGCACAGACGCATGATTCATGGCAGCAATGGGAACAAGCTCTATGCACAAGATCTATAGAGACTGGGGTCCACTACATCAGACAGGATCTCCAGATGCAGGGTCAAAGATGACCCTGAAACAATCTGGCATATAAATATAGGGTGCAAGATGCTACCAGCAGGGCATACAGGAACATCTGTGCTGAGTATGGCTTAGTAAAGGTGGTGAGAATGTCAAAACTAAGATTTGTGAGACTTCCAGATGCAGATAGAGAAACTAGTAGTTGACTAACCAACCAGACATAGTAGTGGTGGATAAGCAGAGGGAAAGGCTGTAGTGATAGATACAAAGTGATAGCAACTAGGGCTGGGCCATATTATACCGTTCATGGTAATACCGGTACAATGTTAGGCAATGATAAGAAAATGAAATATCGCGATAGAATATGGGTAAAACGCGCATGCGCAGTGCCTTTCTTTTCATACGCACATGGTGGAAAAAGCATGGCGGCAACGGAGAATGAGAAGGGAGAAAGCGGATCGTTGAGTGAAACGGATGAACCAGAATTGGTTTGTAAAAATGGTGCCACTTCAGTGATGTGGAACTGGTTTGGTGTTTGTCCGTCAGATACCCACCAAACCACATTTTTTTGTAGAACATGCAAGCGGCCATCGTTATTGCCATATTTGTCGGACTAAGGTGCTCGTAAATCTGGGAGTAATCTGGGTCCTAAACGCCATCCCCTTCAGGTCCCAAAGTCAAACGAACATTGCAGCATCACTAAGAGTTAAAAACTGTCTAAATTCTTTCATCTTTAATAAAACGATCAGCATTGCTGCTTTACCAGGTGTAACTATGAAGTTTAACATCTAGGCATCCATGAAAACAGAATTTATTACATTTAACGGAGTTAGAAGTTAGCAGGAAGTTAGCAGAAGTTAGCTCGCTAGTTTTGCTAATTACCTAAGCATGATATAGCATGTTCTGACTGAGAGATTTCTGAAAAAAATTCAAATGTACAGCTCTGCTATCGCTTCAACATAAATGAAGACAAGAAACTAAACAGCAGTGACGTTTGTAAGGTTACTGAAGTTGGGCTAGGTGGTATATAATGATGTGCTACATGATCGCTAGCGACACAGCTATGTTAGCATAACATAAACAGTGAAGCTGGAGGATGAACGCTAACACTTTTCCACTCGATAAAAGTTAACGTGAAGGTTCCTGATGGTTAGAGACAAATGCAATCGCATGGCAGGATGCTGTAAACGGACCAAACTTCAGTCAGGAGAACAACTGAGATAATCCATCCACAATACAAGGTTAGTCATTAATATACTGCAACAACATGGGAATAGAGCAGCTGTGATAGAATACAGCATTAATGAATCAATGGTACAGAAGTGGAGGAAGCAAGAAGAATGAGTTGAATAAAGTTTGATTTATCTGACTGCTTTGTTTTGCTTAATTTGTCTTATAATCCCGTGCACCTTATAGTCCGAAAAATACGCATTTGACTTTTTTATTTGGGCACACTGCCGTTTAATGTTGCAAAGCACCTCTTTTTAACTTCAGTGGATATTATACATGGTTATGCTCAGGATATGTCAGCCCATTTCTACTGGAAATGCCTTTTGGTTAAACTTTCAGCAAGGAATTTGCATTTGCACTGTTAATTTTTATATAGTTTTAATGCAAAAAAAACAGCTGCTTGTTTAAGTGAAAATAAATGGATGGGGGTTTTTTTTTTGTTGTGGAGGTTGTATTTTGTCTCGCATCAATTATATCATCAGTTATATCGTTATCGCAAATTTTCAAATATATATCGTGATAAATATTTTTGGCCATATCGCCCTGCTCTAATAGCAACATCAAGAAGAAGTAACACAAGAAGCTCGAGAAATACTGCCAAGCTCGAGAGATGTGGAGTGTTAGAACAACATTGGTCCACATGAGCACAGTGACCTCTGTGGGGCAGCGACCCCCAAACTAGGTGAGTGGCTTCAGCAGACCCCAGAGTGCAGTCCTAGATACAGCAAGATAGTAGACAGGGTCCTGTCTAGTAGAGGCTTAAGACTGCGCTTTTCCTGGACGGAGATCTTGGATATCCCTCCTGGGATCTGCTGAAGCCACTCACCTAGTTAAGGGGTATTAACTAGTGTGTGTGTGTGTGTGTGTGTGTGTGTGTGTGTGTGTGTGTGTGTACGTGTTTGTTTGTTTGTTTTCTCCATTTAGCACTCATTCAGTAATTGATGTCATTGTTTTCCTTAATTTCAGTCGGACACTTACCTTTGCATGGCATTTCCAGTTCCAACTAGGCAAGATGCATATATTGGTGAGTTTTATCTTTTATTAATTTATTATTATTTATAAAACCTACAGTGATTGGCAATTACAGAAAATGTTTCTAGCTGATCTATAAGCTGGATACAAAGTAATAATGACAAAGTTCAATTTATATCAACAGTTGAAATGGAAATTTTAAAGGCATCTTTGCTATCACATGGTGTCACCATGATTACCTTTTGTATATCTTCTGTGTAAATTTATTTTCACAATATAATATTTTATTAGTTTCACTAAAAAGTTTTTGATAAATTTTCATATTTTGAAACATTTTTCAGGAAACTAAGTCATTGCTAGCTTTAAATTAATTAGAGGGTGGTGATGGTCTTTCTCCAATTCATCAGTCTGATGTATTTTCAAAGAATCAGGCTGTTGGTGCATTGAAAGGGATAAGGCGATTTGTATGTGTGAACTTCACTGTCAATTTGAAGTGAAAAATTTTAACCAGTGTTTTTCTCTTCAGTGGACTTCATAACCTCTTGCCAGTATGGACACAGTCCATCACATGCTGCTCTTTGGCTGTCAGACCCCTGTCTCCACCCACAGCTTTTGGTAATGCCCAACTTTAAATTAATTTTATTATTGTTTTTGTTGTTATTAAAAAAGCCAAGGACCCAGGAACAAAAAAATGACCTTGCATAAGAAGTGCAAGTTAAGCCCCTTTTTCATTATTACCTACTCGGATAGATTTGTCCGGTTCTCCATGCTTTTCAGGGTTTTCTATTAGGTCATAGTACCAGGTACTGAAATACTATCTGCTCAACTGGGGTTTTAAAGTGATCCAAGCAGGTACTAATATGTGACGTCGTCAGACTGCATGCCACCAATTGGCTGGTCAGTGCCGTCACTTGATGAGTCATGAGAGCATCTCATTCACGAAAAATCAAAACCACCATTTTTGAAACCCAGCAACAGATACCCGAGGGAAACGGCTACAAACCCCCTGCCGTGGTCCCTGAGTCTGCTGAAAAGCCACAGACAGAGCAGCAAGTATATTGTCGCCTCGAGGTCCCCCTTTGTTGTTGCGTTCGTGTAGAATACTAATAATGTCATGGAATGCTCAGTTACGTTGCTATAATGTCGACTAATTACATTAGGTGGTACTCAGTTGTAATGGAAAAACTGTAATCTTAGACTATATTCTTATTTAAATACCTAACCATTATTCAAATAATGGCTAGCTGTGAACATCAGCACAGATCAAATCTAGTTTTGTTTAGTGCACCAATAATAGCTTTTTATTTTAGTTACCCACCAACCACTGACAGTGGAAATGTAAATGCAACATAAAAAATGACTTAAGCATCAGCTTCAAGTGTAGGTATGAAGCCCAAGCTTGCACCTAGCTCTTGCAGGCCTGGGCCTGCCATTTCTCTGCCCATTGGCAAGAGAGTAGTACCCCCCTCTAGCTGTATGTGCACCACCAGCAAGGGAGTGGTCTCTGTGTCCCCCTTTGGGCACCTAGAGGCACCCGACCCTCAGAAGGGGGGAAGCCTCAGTCCCTAATACTGTGGAAAAGGGGCTCCACTGGCAGGGATATGCTACTTTACCTGATATGTTTCCACCCAGAGGCCCACTTAAGCTCTATTCAGGTTGTCAGTCCCAGAGGTCTCTCAAGCACAAAACTCTCTCTCTCTCTCTCTGCACACAAAATAATTTTTTTTTTTACTGTCTCAGGTATAACTCCCAGTTAGCATGTTAGATGTTCAAGGTACCATGTCAGTTGTTTTCATTATTGTATTTCATTGCTGTTCACCAAGAAGGTGGCTCTAACAATGTTCAAATGTTACAATCAATAAAAAATGAGTATTCTTCTCAAATAATTGTAAATCCTCAGCCTGCAGGCCAAATGAACCAGGTTAGGCAGGTGATACCTTTCCCTGCAGACACAGTGACAATGCCTCACCTACAGTGTTGCATGTCAGCTGGCAACTCAGCCCTTCCTCAGTAGCACGCTTGCGCCCCTCTCTGTGAGTGGTGACAACTGTTGCTATGGGTTACCGCTTCTAGTTCAGGCTTCCTCGTTTCCACAGAATTGTAAACATTACTGTGAGAAACCCTTTAGCAGTGGTTAGGTTTTTCAGCATTAATGTGAGATTTCTAATTTTAGAGATGTTGTACAAATGGAAGAAAGCTGTCTTATATATTTGTCTCATATGCACACTTTTTTTATTATAGTTATTCTCAGAGAAATCCTGTGTGCTGGCTCAAATTTGGGTATCAAAAACTAGACTTCACTCTGTGTCCAGACTTTGCCTTAAAAAACTAAGAAAATAATGTTTTTATTTTAAGTAAGTTTTTGACAGATTGATAACATTTTCTTATCTTTATGACAGGTGCTTCTAATAAAAAGAACTGTAGATCAATTGAGTCCTTGGCTTGAATATTTTTTCAAATAGCTAAACTAAACCTTGTTCCTAATTCTGACAATGTAGTTTCATCCTGGTAGTTACATACCATAACTATCATCTGTCCCCTAGTTTTTCAAGGTGAAAATGCTTAGCAGTGGTTTTGACTGCTGTTTTTGCTTAAGGTTCTTACATATGAAAAGCAATGTGTATTCACAAACTAAAAAACGTACAAATTTTATTGGACAATTTTCTATTGGACTATGTCTTTCCTAATGTCACTGTACATTTACCTTATGGCTACACTGAATACATAATGTATGCTGACTGCAAGCAGATGCTGCAAGATCCAAAGAGAGAGAGGCAAAGCTTAGCTATTTTGGACGTGTGCAGTAAAGAGAGGTGGAATAACTGGACAAGAATTCTTGAATATGTTGCATGAATATGAATCTGATAAGCAGAAAGAAAAGGCAGAAGAACACAGAGAAGTTTTGAATGGATGTACTGAAGGAGGATATGTAGAAGGTTGGTGTGGCAGGGGGATGCTAGACATATGCCACGATGAGATGGAGCCTGGTCATCCACTGTGGCGACCCCGAAAGGGTGCAGTTGATGCAACATGGTTCTTTTGATTTGATGCTATACAACTGTAATTTGGCAATAGAATTGCTCAATGACAAATGGTCAACCTGTCCTTGACTTAGTCTTACTAGTGAGTTCTTAATGACATAATATTATTTGCTTGTGCGTTTGTCTTTCGTTATGTAAATGCCTCTATATGCTTGCTCCACAGCAAATGGCTAAACTGGAGATAGTTGTTTGTTTTGTTCTGTAACTGCCTTTGGGATTCACTGTTTTGTGGTCATTCATAAAGAGAAAATGGTGCTTATTATGCTGTTTCTACAATAAGGGACTGTGGCAGTGTGCAAGGCACTTGTGAGGATGAAGCAGCAATTAGTATGCCTGGGGCTCGAAATGCACCACCTACCAAATTACCCAAAGGTACGTCGCTCACAGGGTTGGTTAACAATTGCTTAGATTAGTTAATAAATATGACTTTTTCTGTATTGAACTGCTGCAGTGAAAGTGGGTGGAGTTTTATTTTTGACATTTATTTTAAAAGAAGAATCTGTAGGTTTTATGTATATTATGTAATGTATGCTACTCATTTTTCCCTCTTCTTCTTTTACTGTTTATATTCATGAGGCCTTTATGTCCATTGTTAACCACTATTCTCTGTATTTTATCAGATGTTGGCTTTAAAGTTGGAAGAAGTTCAGGAATGTCCTACTTTGTACTGCAGATTCATTACGGAGATATTAGTGCTTTCAAAGGAGAGTCCTTTTGAAACATAAATATAATGTAATAAAAAAATATTATGTGCTCAAATTAAGCAGCTCAAATTAAAGCAGCAGTAATTAAGTAAAAATCTGGAAAGATCCAAAGAGTTTGAAAAGTCATTTTAAATACTACACTAAGACCATTCACCTCTGAAATAAAATGTTGCAATCTTTTATATCAAGTGCAATGACTTCTTCTAGTGTAGTAAGTATATATTATTTCTGATATTTCTAACATTAGTTTTCTGTTGTTTTTCAACCAAACACACAGTTGTAGGTTCTCTACATTGAACTTTGTGGTGAATCTCTCAAACCTAAATACAGTATTGTAACAAAAGTCTTGCAATCTTTTATATCAAGTGAAATGACTTCTTCTAGTGTAGTAAGTATATATTATTTCTGATATTTCTAACATTAGTTTTCTGTTGTTTTTCAACCAAACACACAGTTGTAGATTCTCTACATTGAACTTTGTGGTGAATCTCTCAAACCTAAATACAGTATTGTACAAAAGTCTGGAGTCACCAGTTTTCTTAATATTTTGCTAGGAAATGGGAAGTAGGTGCACAAAACACTGTTTTGTGCTGTCGGTCTGCTGACGGCCTCCTATAACATGCTTTAGCATCACTCTACATGGATGCCTTTACCTTTCTGCACACCTTCCTGTCTGAAGAACTATAAAATTTTCCTACTTGTATAGGTTAAATAAATATCTACTGTATTACCCAAAATGATTTATCAGTAGTGGACAATGACAGTAGGTGCAGGATTTTTTTTTAGAACCATTCCTTTAGCAAAAGAAGCAAGGAAACACTTCACTACACATAACACTTCATTACTGGCAAATTGTACATAAATTATCAAAACTAAAAATATTATTCTGCACAAAAATGTTCCTCATGGATTAACATTTCCTCCTCAACATGTTTAGGACTGAGCTTAAACATTTCATACTTTGTTTAATTTACAGTAAATGCATTAGATTGTATAAAATCTGTCCTGAGAGGACCACATATCTTTTAGGAAAAAAGCAGCTGTTAAGATCTTGGAAAAACAGATTTAAAAAAGTATTAAAATATATAGTTTATAAAGTGGTTATATCTACAAGAGACAAGGCAAAACTGTTGGTTAAACGGTGTGCATTTGGTCACCAAGTGATTTCTCAGAGATGCTATTCTTAAAGTTTTAGCTGAGTTTCCACTTGCCAGTTTTATTAAACTGGATTTGACACCTTCTCTTTTTTATGAAGGCTTTCCTTGCTAACTTGCTAAAGGAGTTATTACAAACTTTCACGCACTACAGTCCATCTTCTCTATATCACATAAGTTGTATCTAACTTGGGTACCACCTAGACTTGGTAAAAATGTGTCAACTTTCTTGAACACTGGCCTTCACCTATTAGCCTCTGGCCTTCTAGCCTGGGCTGATCAATTTGAGCTAACCAAGCAAGCCAAGAAAACTGCTGTTCTGTGTCCCTTGTTCATTGACTTCAATGGGCCAATATTATTAATTATTAATATTAAATAATATTGGCCCATTGATATTATTAATATTAGCTATTTATTCATCCCTCTCTATCAACATTTATAACAACCAATAAATAAAAATTTATAAAGTAAAGAAAAGATGGGTGAAATATCCCCCAACCATGTTATAAGTGTTGATTTTGCATATTTCTCCACCAGATGGTGCATTGCAATTTGCCAGTTGCAACACCTGTGTTTGAAATGCCAAAAATATAGCAGCTGATATGAGCAGAGTAGTGCAGCGCATGAATGAGTAAATAAAGGACTTAACATAATGAATGTTTGTTTATGTTTTGTGTTGGAAAGAAAAAGAAATTGTCTGATACATTAGAAGATCAGATTTTTAAAACACCAAATATCAGTATCTTCTCCAAAATCTACATTGGTCGGGCTCTGATCATTTATGTTAATGTCAGCTTAACTGTATAAATATCATAGTCCCCTCTTATTTGCCTGTTGCAGATCACCATAGAGATTGCTCAGGACTTACTTTAAGAATGACTTCTAGGCCGTAAGTAATGAGTTAAATAAATGAACTTTTCAGTTAATGATGAAACAAAATAAATTAGAAGACGTTTTAACAGTTGTTTCTTTAAGACTGCTTTCTGGTTGAGAACATCAAAGAATATAAACATCGATAACCTGAAAATAAACATTTCCTTTCAATCCACTAACTTTTTTTTGTTTTTGTTCTTCTGTTGGACTTCTAAAAAGGCAGCCATTCATTGCTGGCATATATTTGCTCATGTCTGTGGACACAGTTATCCTTCCAGGAAAAAGAGGTATGTTATAAGTCTTTTAACATAGCAAAGTCCCACCTGCAGTAAATCATGTGTTTGTGTGTGACAAAGTCTCATTTACGGGTTTATGTACTTTGTCATATAACAAAACTAACTTGGATAGCGTCTTTATTTGTAAGTAACAAATTGAATAGGTTGATTTTGTTCATCTGGACGTAGTGTTTTTTAATGAGAGAAATGTTTCGTCACTCATCCAAGTGACTTCTTCAGCCTCAGCTGACTGCAGGTTTTCCCAACCTTATAAACAGTACATTGTACATTTTGTTCTGTGATTGCAGCCATTCCCTAACTCTCTGTGAATGGTACTCATGGCCATTGATCTATGGTCTATGATCAATGGTTGTTGAGAATTTCCATATTAATGATCAAGGAACTTACCTCACAGCCCATTGCTTATTTAGTGGGCTGGTTTCAGTTATTGTGCAATATACTGTTTATAAGGTTGGGGAAACCTGCAGTCAGCTGAAACTAAAGAGGTCACTTAGATGAGTGACGAAACGTTTCTTCCTTGGAATATGCTATGTCCAGATGAACAGAATCAACCTTTTGGAATTTACTTACCTGGATGATTGAGCATGCATCAAGACAAATTGAATAAATAATTAAAAGTAAAGCCAGCTGTTTCAGTCTGCTCACAAATGCTTGATAGAATGCATGAATGGATAAGTCAGAAGAAAAGTGATGCCTGTCCTGACTTGCTTTGCTTTCCTGTGTTAGTTACAGATGCAGATGTCGCATGCGATTATACTTCATATCCAATCTACCCATTTGCCTTCAGGACCCACACACACCACCTTGGTGAGAAAAAACAAAGAATTTTCTATCTTTTTCAGATCATTTTTTTATCAGTATGAGTGTTAGTATGAATTAGTCTGTTTTTCACAGGTAAAGTGGTCAGTGGCTACAGAATTCGAGATGGGAAGTGGACCCTGATTGGGAGACAATCCCCTCAGCTACCACAGGTAGGTCATCAAATCAAAGGCCCATTTTTGGGAACCACACAGTACTGTGCTTGAGCAAACTCTCATTTCTTTATATACTGCTCAAAAAATATGTTTCTAAATCATGGTTTGCTGGGGATCAAATACATTAAATAAATTGAAGGAACACTTTTAAAGTATAGTATCAAGTCAATTAAACTTCTGGGATACTGATCCGGGCAGTTAAATATCAGAAAGGTTGTTAATCAATTTCAGCTGCTTGATGTTGGTGAAAAAAGCAACGGGTACACAAAAGAGGGGCAAGAATGAGACAAGCCCCAAAAAGGCAATGGTTTTCCAGGTGGAGGGCACTGACATTTTTTCCATCCTCATCTTTCCTGACTGTCACAACTAATATAGTATTAGTTGTCACAACTAATACAGTGTCACAACTAATATAGTATTATATTAGTTGTAACTAATAACTAATACTAATATAGTATTAGTTGTGACACTGTATATATACTTTATATCCAGGTGATACTTAGACTTTAAAAAAAGTTGCATAGGTAGTCCAGTTTCTCTAGGATGGCCCGTTCATACGTGCCATTTGCAAAGGTTTGCTGTGTTTCTCAGCTTATTCTCAAGAGCATGAAGGAGAAAGGCAATTACTTTAGGAGAGCTGGGGAGTACAAGTTCCTTACCCAATTATAACTGGTATGTGTTCCTTTGTACAAGAAGGAACACATACCAGTAGGGATCTGGCAATGCTTATTGAAATGAGCATTGCCAGATCCCTACAAAAAGATCTCCCACAGGGCATTGGTGTGAATGTCTATTACCGGAAAATCAAGCCATCCACATAATGTACTGTAAAAGAAAACATGATTCACCAGACCAGGCCACCTTCTTCCATTGCTCTGTGTTACAGCTTTACAATGCCCATTGTTTGTGCTTTAGAGGTGCACAGGGTTCAGCATGGGAACCCTGACTGGTCTGCACTGTGTATTCTGATACATTTCTATCAGAACCAGCACTAACTTTTTTGGCAATTTCAGCCACATTCACTCATCTGTTGGATCAAACCACACAGGCCAGTCTTTGCTCCCTATGTGCATCAGTGATGCACATGGAGTGACACACTTGGCTGCCCATGACCTTGTTGCTGGTCCACCAGTTATCTTTCCTTGGACCACTTCTGATAGATACTGACCACTGCAGAATACACCACAAGAACTGCAGTTTTGGAGCTGCTCTGATCCAATCATGTGCGCATCACAGTTTGGCCCTAGTCAAAATCTTTCAAATCCTTAAGCTCAGCCATTTTTCCTGCTTCTAACACATTAAGTTTAAGGACAAAATGTTCACTCATTAACAGAAGCTATGATGAAGAGATTAATCTGTTACGTCAAGACACCACTCTAGTGTCTAGGCACTGTAAGTAGGTGCCTTTTTAGGCCTGAATAATGTATACAGCAATTTTAAATACCTTAACAAACAACTAAAAAATTGTCCTAGGTACAAAGACTGCAAGAGACCTAATGCAAAAGCAGGCCCTCTCTCTCTTTCTCTTTAACACTCTCTCTCTTTCTTGCTCACTTTGTCTGTTTCTTTTCAAGTACAGTTTAGTTTTCTCTTTGCTCACCACTGACTGATTTTTCTCTTTAGGCTTTCTATCCTGCTAACAAGCAGGTGAATGTGAAATATGGTGATACCCTTGCTGCCAGATGTGTGTTCACTGGTGAGGGCAAAACCTCAAAAACTTACATTGGGTGAGTTCTTCAACCTAATGTAACCTCAGTGAAAAAGTATAACACTTTTATCCATTTACTGTTTTTCTCAATATGGTATGCACTGAAGGCATAAAGAAACCAAGCATGAAGTTTCCAAGCAGTAAGATATAAAAAAGCACTGTGCTAAAATTGTATTGATCTTAATTTAAAAAAATGTCTCATACCAAAGTCTGCCCTGCCTTTCCACATAAGAATGTATCTAGAATGTGGGTTTTGTGTATGTGCCTGGCCCGTAAGGCCAGCTAGTAATTGCACTTCACTTATTGAAATGAATGAAGGCCCAGTAATGCTAATTTCTTAACATGGACTAAAGCTCTTAAGATGCAACCATCTTATTTCTTTCACATATTAGTTTTGATTTCATCTGACATTTACAAATTGTAAGATGATTAAAAAAGTCTAGTAATTCTAAGTGCCCTGTTATGTCCTGCCTCTTGCGCAATGTTAGCTGGGATAGGCTCGAGCCGGCCTGTGACCCCGATATTAATAAATTGTGTCCAACTGTGACAGTTAGTCATTTAAAATAAATATGCTAGTCTTCAATTGTCAGTGATATTACTAATTTATAGAGGGATAGCTGCTGAAATATAATACTCTATGTTGACAAGTTTGTAGAGAAGGTCTTAATGTTACACTTACAACATAAAACTGTTTACACAAACATTATTTGCCTGTTTGCATATACTAACTAGGTGAGAAATTAATACCAGGTATCTGTCTTTTTTTAATACAGCGGTACTTCTGATGATGAAATGTGCAACTTCTATATAATGTATTACATGGACAGCAGACATGCTATCCCTTACATGAACTGCATGGAGATGGGTTCTGAAGAGCTGTTCCAACATATTCCCACTGAGGCAAATGTACCCATTAAAGTCAGTCCAAGCCATATGAATTCTGTGATGCATCTGGGACAATCTACAGGTACAGCGACATCAAATATTGTTCATACTAACCATCTGTAATCCAAATTGTTAACTTAGCATTTGTTGTTTTTTGTAGAATAAAATCTATGCTAATTTAAGATTTTTAGTCATTTTTTGCAATTCTTTCCATCTGTGGTCCATTGTCTTTTTAAAATTAATTGCATAACTACTATATTTAACAATGTGGTTTTTTTCTCCCATAAAGATGATCGTGACCACGCAGTTGTGCTGGATACAAACAAACCAGAAACTGTGGATCAGGGTAAGTTCTAACACTTACACTCTCTCTGTCTTTCCCTCTCTCTCTCTCTCTCTCTCTCTCTCTCTCTCTCCACACACACACACAAATAGTATAAGAATATGAAGCCTTTTGTATTATTGTAGGGTCTTTACCTTACTATATAAAGCACCTTGAAGCAACTATTGTTGTGATTTGTAGCTATATAAATAAAATTGAATTTAAAAAAATGAATTGAATTGAAGATAACAATGTAATAACAATGTAATGATGTTTAAATTAGAAGGTGTAGTGTAAGAACTAGTCTGCATTCAGGCATGTGTACGTTTCTTACACCTTGAAAAAAGCATTACAAGCCCAATGCACAGTCACTTACATAAATTTGAAGTATGTAAATATGCATGTATCTTTTTTCTGTTGCCTACGTTGTAGAGTGGGCCTTTAAACACGAAAACAAGTACAGTCAGGGGTTAAAGTAGGATTTAGCAGGCGGGGGAATCCAGAAATCAGTTGTAATGGCTCATTATGGGGAACTCAAAATTATTTTTATTGAGAGCTCCAGTAGATTTTCTTAGTGTACAGGCTGTGATCAGCTGACCTGCT
The DNA here is from genome assembly GCF_036321145.2 of Pelmatolapia mariae. Lineage (NCBI taxonomy): Eukaryota > Metazoa > Chordata > Actinopteri > Cichliformes > Cichlidae > Pelmatolapia > Pelmatolapia mariae. Next base: position 1,427 of record NW_027052179.1, on the reverse strand, counting down.
GCTCTTTGTAGATTTACACACCTGAATTCAACCAGATTTCAGCTGATGTTTCATAAGTTGTTGGCTGATTTACTGCTTATACTAATATTTTACTGGATGGCCTCTGTGCAGGAATTCAACAGTGTTATTTACTTTAAAGCCATCACAGTACAGCAAATAACACAGTTAGTCTACCTCAGTTTGTTTAGCATCACATTTCACAGTATGAAAAAACATAATGTCATGTGTACAAACCCAATATCTGATTTAAAAACATGAAATCAGAAATTTTAAGAACATTTAAAAAGTAAAAGTAAAACATCTGGAAAAAAAAACTACTCAAGTACAAATGAAAATTCTACTTAAGTAAAGTAACGAAGGATTTCTACTTTACTTGCCATCTCTGTCTGCCACCGTAAACAGTTATTTATGATTCAGTGGTACTACTAGGGTAGTACCACTGAATCATAAATAACTGCAATTGAAAATGATTGTGAAGCATGAATGAAACAGGTCATATCAACTAGATAGTGGGAATCAGATGCAGCTAATTAGGTAATGTAAACATGTGCGCTTTTCTTTCGATCATTACACAAAGCTCTTAATTATCATTGACGGTTGAAACATAAATCACTAGCTGAAATCCAATCTTGCCGTGGTCCCAATTTAATTCTTGAGTATCATAGCCCAGAATAATCACTGATTTGTATCCAGTCTGCAAATACAGTGCACTAGTTTTGTTACTGATATATTGTATGTGCACTTTACCACACTGTGTACATTTGCTTATTATCATCAGATACCAGGTACCACTTTTTGACACTGTGTTGAGCATACCTTAACTTGTGTGTGTGTGTGTGTTTGTTATAGACTACCATTTTGAGCAAGTTTCAGCTTGGCCACAGAGTTCACTTCAGCTAGGACAGGTGTCAGGACTTGCTCTTGACTCAGATTCTAACTTGGTCATTTTTCACAGAGGTGACCACCACTGGGGAGCAGAGTAAGTTTGTTTTACTTATGTTATAACCGTTCTTCTCTTAAAAGGCTTTTTCAACCAAAAGAACACCAAAAAAAAAACCTCTCAGTAATGTTGTATACTCTCAGTCTAATGTAATGCCTTCACCTTACTGGCAAAGAACACAGATCTCGTATTAGCAGTTCAATTTTTATTAATTGTATAACAAAAAATCCAAATAAGTTTTAGTCTTGATGGTTCAAAAAATTACTATTATAGTTAAGAAAAGCATTTAGTGCCTCCTCAGACAGCAGCCTTTTTTAGTCTAATAGGATGTCAGTTACCAGTCATGTCTAAGAAATGAAGAATAGGAGGAAAGGAAGCTGAAAAAGTGATTTTTTACCAGTAGATTGTAGGATGAAAGGATGAGTATGAGATAACACAAAAAAAGTGAATAATAGAAGTCAGCTGAAATCACTTTTTTGTATAATGT
>NW_027052178.1:0-16155 GCF_036321145.2 Pelmatolapia mariae | reverse complement strand
TGAAATGTTTTGTCTCTCAGTTAATAGCCGATTAAATTAAAATTCAGAAGTAGCTTAAATAAAAATAGTTTTTAACAAGTTTTTCGTAGTTTGATGTCTTTAGTGTGATGATGTTATTCTGATATGAATAACTTTTTTATTTATGCTCTTTTATGTGTATATACCTGTCTTGTTAGTTTCTTACTTCGTGATATACAAGAAAACATTGACAACTGTGATTAATAAAGAATTGTCTAGCAGACCAACCACTTATTAGATCAGAACTTTTAAACTTACTGACAACTGGGCTGAATTAACCACCCTGCTCGCATTTCTGTTTTTCTTAACAGAGGCAGCCCAGTTAATGTTTTTAAACTGTTCTTGTTTTTTTTTCAATCCCTCCTTTACGTTCAGGCTGCCCAGGCATCCACTGCATGTCTTCCTGTTGCAGGTGTTTGGACAGGAAGGGCATGGTTTGGTTTTTGGTTTTGTCATGTCTGCAAATGAAAATGTAACATGTAGGGATTATTTCAGGTCTGCTTTGGTTAAATGATTACAAAAATAATTTATGACCAAAGAAATAACTTATATTACGAGGCATTATTACACCATATTTAGAAAAAAAATCGATTAGAGATTAAAGTCGTTAATATTGAGTTAATTACGTGAATAGGGTTAAAAAAACTGAATTGATTAAAGAAAAGATACATTGCTAAAATAGAGCAGTACTAACATTAGCTGGCTGGCTAAGCAAGTGTCTTACACATGGGAATACATCACAAAGAAAAATTAAATAAACTTTTGCAGAAGTAGTTCTCTTGGTACACAGACTGCTCTGTGAAAACATTTCAAGTTTAATATCAGCTGATTAATATTTCAGTGAACATGCAAATTACCCACAGTTTATCACAACTTACCTAGCTAAGATCTGTGTCGAGTCGGAAAATTCCTGCAGGACCGTGAGTTGAAAGATACATTTACTACGACTCCCAAGATGCATTGCAGTAAAAACCATCCAATCGCCTTGCTTAAGATCTGTTGACGTGTCGCTAAAGGCGCGCTGTAGATAAATATTGCAATTTGTAAAAAATAAAATAAATAAAAATAAATTTGCAATTTGTAATTACATAATTAAACACTGGGCCAGTTTATTTTCGCATTATCAATGGTTATTATTTTAGAGTAAATAAAGGAATAACGGGTAGCACCAAGCTGTTGTTATCTTCATTTCCATAGCAACGGCGGTTGAAGATTATGGGTAGTGTGCAGTTACGGGATTAGTGCGTTGTCTGCATAAATTGGTCTGATTGGTTGGAGCCGAGCGCATCCAAAACTAACAGATCGCACTTTCAGATCGTGAATCACTTTGAAAAACACTGTGTGATGGCCACAACATGAAGCGATTTTATTGTTGAATTATCAGTGATACTTTCATGTGTTTTTGTTGAGAAATGTTAACGATGTCATTAAAAGAAAGCATTAAATTCGGGAGAAAAACCCGTTCGCGGAGAGGGTCCCCGGTTCTATAGTTAGATTGTGCTTCACGGCGTCATGTTTCGCCGTGACGGGGTTATTATTTGGTGTAAATGGATGGCTGGAGCCTCTGCTTGAAGCGTCTCTGATCGCCGCGAGCGGGATCATATTGGAATGAATTGACAACCCACAGCGTCACATAAAAACGTGGAAGGGTCAGCATGAGAAGTTAAGGGACGTGACAAATCGTCAGTATTTTACGCCTCGGGAGTGAGAACGGGTTGGGTAGAGACATACCCTAAAAGACTGGCAGCTGTAATTGCAGCAAAAGGTGGTTCTACAAAGTATTGACTCAGGGGGCTGAATAATTACGCACACCCCACTTTGCAGTTATTTATTTGTAAAAAATGTTTGGAATCATGTATGATTTTCGTTCCACTTCTCACGTGTACACCACTTTGTGTTGGTCTTTTATGTGGAATTCCAATAACATTGATTCATGTTTGTGGCTGTAATGTGACAAAATGTGGAAAAGTTCAAGGGGGCCGAATACTTTTGCAAGCCACTGTATATTCTGTCTACAGTGCTGGGGCCAGTATAGAAAGTATACATCTCACTTAGTTTGCACAGTTTCACTCAACAATAGTTTTTCCGCTCCACATTATGCTGACTGAAATTAAATCTTGTATTTTAAACAAACATATAAGGTAACCTAATATCGGCATATTGAGAATGAGATGAAATACATCAAGTCAATCATATTTACCTCTTAACACAAACTGTTAACTAAAAATTCCGGCTCCCCCCGTGTGCGGCAGCCTGTTACAGCAGCTCTGCTCATCAACAAATTTCCCACGTGTGGGTCTAATAAAGGTTATCTTATCTTATCTTATCTTAAATCATTTTATTTAGGTGTCTAACTTTTTTTTATTCCAATCACCGAACCCTACATCACTCTCCTGGTTCAGTGAACACAACATGAGTCATTACAGCTGAAATCATCAGTGCTCTGTTTATTTCTTTAATGAAACACAGAGTGAGCTGAAACAAACGTCTCCTGACACTCTGCGGGTATTTTACTGGGTTGCTGGTCAGATGAGGCTTCTCTGGAGGTCTTTGTCCAGCTCGGGGTTTCAGAACCAAGGACAGCGTGCAGCTCTCTGAGCTTCAGCAGCAGAACTGAATCCACAGACGGCCACAGACTTTAGCAGAAGCACAGGCAGTGACACAGCCATGTCAATGTTTTGACATCAGCCTTTCAATGCTGTGTTCAGCATGCATGTATTTAATGCTGAATTCATCCTATTATGTCAGTTTAACACGTCCTCTTCACACTACAACCTGGGTTTGCCTCTTATCTGTATTTAATTTAAATTCTAATAACTGTACAGTACTCTGTTTTTGGTGACTATTGTCCTTGATGTAAATATGTAAAAAATGTTGTTTATATATGTGTTTTTCTTGCTGCTGTTACAACCAAATTTCCCCTTGTGGGATAATCAAAGGATTATTCTATTCTATCCTATTCTCTGTCAAAGTGACAAACAGTGGGGGAGGTGAAGCTGAACTTTAAACTACAAATGTCTTCCATTTTGTTCTGTGCTTACACTTCAGGCTCGTAGGGAACTGTGCAGGTTCCAGTTAAATTTCAGTGTCTTTGTAACAAAATTTAGTTACTGAGAGTCAGTATTTACCTCAGTTTCTGGACAAACATTTGCTCTTCAGGCAAAGCTGGTATCTGATGTAAAGGCTGATTGATAATGATATTTTTCTGTGATATGAAGAAGCGCATCAGATATGTGTGCTCAGTGTTTGTATTCTAATAAATAAAGACCAAGTGCTGCAGCCTTTCTTCCTGCAGCTCAGCTTAGCTGTTTTGATTTTGTTGGGGTTTGACTCTAACGATGCCTTTCAGTGTGGAGTGTACATATACTCCCTGTTGCCTGTGTGGATTCACTCTGGACACTCCAGCTTCCTCCCACAGTCCAAAGACAAACATGTTAACCGGTCATCCTAAAGTGGCTGTATAGATGTGAATATGTGTTGACCTTCCAATAGATCAGTAGGTTGATAGATAGTGTTGACTGAAATCCAAATCATATGATGTCACCTTCAGGTGCTTCTGAGAACCAAACTCACTCAGAAGCTGTTGAACTGCATTCCAGTCAAATAAAGGATGTTTTCAGTCTGCATGCATGCGAATCCTCCTGTCAGGCAACTCTCTGTTTTTTTGTTTTTTTTTAACAAAATTAATAAGCAGGAACAAAAAGTCCATGTTGTTGATCAGAGCAGCCTCACAGGGTTAAAATCAGACCTGAAATCAGGCCCAAAGCTCGAGCACTTTCATTTTCTTGAGCCTTTTTATCATAACAAATGGGGTTTTTTTTCTAGCTGTAACAAAGAAAACCTGCAGCAACTTTTCTGTTAATCCATCTGAGACACACACAGCTATCTTTACGTCACTGGAAGATTTAAATCAGTCAATGAATGCTAGAAATTTTCCACCTGACAGACAGACTGCTGTGAATCTTGCTCTCCCTTTGAAGTTGGAGTTTTTAAAAGTAATAATAAACACACTGTAGGATTGACTGCAGTGTGTAAAAGGTGCTTCTAAAGTGCTGTACAAGTTATAATATAAATAGTACAGTGAGATTTAACAGGGAGCCAATGAAGAAGCCAATACAGGAGAAATATGCTCTCTCTTTCTAGTCCCTGTCAGTACTCTTGCTGCAGCATTTTGAATTAACTGAAGACTTAACAGAGAATTTTTAGGACTGATAATAAAGAAATAGATAATAGTGAATTACAGTAGTCCAGCCTGGAAGTAATGAATGCATGAACTAGTTTTTCAGCATCACTCTGAGACAGGATATTTCTAATTTTAGAGATGTTGCGCAAATGGAAGAAAGCAGTCTTACATATTTGTTTAATATGTGCGTTGAAGGACATGTCCTGGTCAAAAATGACTCCAAGGTTCCTCACAGTGTTACTGGAGGCCAAGGTAATGCCATCCAGAGTAAGAATCTGCTTAGATACCATATTTCTAAGATTTTCAGGGCCGAGTACAATAACCTCAGTTTTATCTGAATTAAGAAGCAGAAAGTTAGTGGCCAACCAGCTCTTTATGTCTTTAAGACATTCCTACAGTTTAACTAATTAGAGTGTGTTACCTGGCTTCATGGATAGATAGAGCTGTGTGTCATCTGCATAGCAGTGAAAATTTATGCTGTCTTCTAATGATGCTGCCTAGTATTAGGAGGTGGTGGGTAGGTGTGTTGTTGTTCTTGGGTTTTGTTTCCCTTCTTGGCATAGGTAGGCGGGGCGGGGCTTGATGGCATTCCGGCACACCTGCGGCGCATCGGACGTCATCAGTGAGCGCATTTATGGAGCTGAGTCACGGATGTCGGAGTATTGTCGTTTTCACAAGTGGTAACGTGTTGTTGCAAGCTGAATCTGTTGATTCCACGCTATTGAGCTGCATGTTTTAAGATCCATCTCCTGCCTGCTTTTCCTTTGTACTAGCCTGTCCCGCTGCCTACTCGCCTGCCTAGTTTTCTTTGTGATTGGCTTCCTTGGATCCGTGACGGAGAGTTACTTCGCACCGGTCTGTGACCACTGCTACAGCTGTATTTCTGTGTTTCAAGTAAGCTCTCCAACTCTCCCCATCCACTTTAGTTTAACTCTCGGCTATCGACGTTACTCCTAACTTTGTTTGTCCCTCGTTCTCAGGTAGCTCCGGTGCGTCATCTGTCCACCCGCATACCTCGGCTCCGTCTCATCCCCTCAGCTCTGCTCACCTTGCACATTTTACCTGTCACTGTATATAGCCCCTTCCCTTGTAAATATTTCCCCCATCGTTGTATATAAATCTGCATCACTACTACCCTGTGCCCGTGTGTGTTTCTGCCACTAAATCCATCCGTGTAAATTCACCTAACACCTAGGGGAAGCATGTATAATCTAACAGGGCTCTAGATGGCGACCAAATTTGGTCACACCGGTGTGACCAACTGTTCGGGTAACAAAAAAAAAAAATCTCTGCAACTCTCCATGTGGTCAACAACAGACACACATTATGCTCTATCGTGGATTAAACTAATCAGAGATAGTCAGGGGCGGGACCTCTCTGATTGGCCGTGGTCCAGTTGAAAGTGCAGGTGGAAGAGGGAGGTGAGTAGCTTGAATAAAGCGATATCAATTCATTAACGGATTCCACACAAAGACGTAAACACAGAGCGACCCGACGCATCAGAATCAGCTTTGTCTTTCTCGGCTTTCTCACCCGACGGCCTGTAGACGGACACGCTGTCGGAGCTTAGCGATTCTGATGCGTCAGGTCCGCGCTGTGTTTACGTCTTTTTGCGCTGATTCTGAGCTGCAGGTTTTGTCTCTCCAACCAAAATTCGCGGAGCCAGCAACAAAAGAAGCAGCAAACTACGCTTCACATTTGATCAATGTCATCATGAATTCCCTCTGACTTTTGCTGTTTTGCTTCCACCACGATAAAAATCACACTTCATGCACAGCTCTCTCTCTCCTTCAAAAACAGTTTGCTGTCTCAAATCTGTTTTCTGCATTTTTCATTTGCTTATTACCCACCAGTCTACTGTTGTTTACAGCGCTGTCTTTTTCTTTTCTTTCTTTTTTTTCACTTAAATGACCTCGGACAAGAAAGCCTAATTTAAACTTTTTAAAATTATGCAAAATTACAGATTATTGCAGAATATTTTTAAGGTTATCTGCTATAAAAAGTCAGGTCAGAAAAATCTCCTTCATGTTTTTCTGTGTTTTATTCTCAGTTACTTTCACGCAAAGGCATCTGTTGTGATGTTCACAATTCTGATGATTATAATATTTCTGTCTGAGGCTAAATTGAATCGAATCGGGACTTTGAGAACCGGAATCGAATTGATTATAGAAATCAGTGATGATACCCAGCCCTAGTGAGCAGCCTAGGCCCGACAGAAGTGGATGTAGCTGTGGGTAATAAGAAAAGATGAAAAGAATGATTGATAACTTTTGTGTTAAGTTAAGGCCTGATCCGTCTGAAATTCATAGCCAGTGCTCTGACACAGTGCCATCAGTCTTTGAATGCTGAAAAAGCAGCAGTGTATCCAGAAAACACATTATATGCTGCAATGAATGCACTGCCCAAGTGTCCCCTCTCCCCACTGCCTTTCAGCAGCAGGCAGCAACAAACAGGTCGTCAGGCCTAGATGATGATTAAGTTTAACACTCAATTGTGAATACCAATATCATTTTCATGTGACCTTTGACCTTCACAGCATCTCTCAGGGTTGGTTACTCCCCTTTTTCTTCTTTGCTTGCTGACTTCATGAACACCTCATCTCATGAGTGCTACAGTGCTCGGGCAAGAATATAAGTTACACACCTCACTGTGTACTTTAGACGTTTACTTTTCCACACAGGTTACATGAAACAATACATAAACTCCAAATTATGTTGAATGAAATTACATCTGTGTATTAAATGAACATACCTAAGATTAGGGTATTAAAAATGAAATGACATATATTGAGTTAATCATATTAAGGATTAGATTAACATGTTGAGAGGTAAACTGAAAGCACAGACATGCTAATCTTCTCCATTATTTATGATAAAAAAGTGCGGAGAGCCATTAAAATATGGATGCACATTAAAAATTGAGAATAAAATGTTTAAATAATAAAAATAACACTCTAAATTTCCTCATAATAGGAGATCTTATCCATCACATCAGCCACATTCTGGCTTGTACTTATCTCAGGGCTCAAACCATGTGATGAAATACCTGCTCACATTTCACCATCACACCATTTTTATACTTGCTTGTTTGTATGTGATGTTAGTCTAAAGTTCCCTTAAATATTTCTTTATTTAGATCTTTTTACATTTTTCTGATGTTTATAAAGATTGTTACTGCTGTTGGAATAAAAGATAAATATAATTTAAAATATTTAAAGTGAAGTAGCTGTTGTAACCATCACTTTCTGAATGGGATTTAAGATCTTATATTATACACATGTGTGTACAGAATAAGAGACATGGTCCTGCAGAGACTGCTGTTGGTTGGTGTTTAGCACTGTCGCCTCACAGTCAGCAGGTTTGAGGGTTTGAATCTACCGAGCCTTTCAGTGTGGAGTTTACATGTGTGGATTCTCTCTGGAGACTCCAGCTTCCTCCCACAGTCCAAACACACACGTGTTACATTTACTAACTCCTTAAGTGGCTGTGAATGTGTGCTACCCTGCAACCGACCTGTGACCTGTCCAGGATGTTTCCTGCTTTTCACACTATCACAGAGATAGGTTGATAGGTAGCATTGGCTGATGAATGTAATGTAACGTGTAACGTGACCTTCAGGTGCTTCCGAGAAACAAACTCACTACTAAGCTGTTGAACTGCCGGTCAAACAGATATTTCTAGTGTGTCAGCGATGATGGATCTCTCTGTGTTCTTCTTTACATTTTCCATCAGTACACACCCACCCTGACATTCCTCCTGTCAGTCAGCTCTTTCAACAAACCATGTGATAAAATACGTGTTTACATTTTATCATTTACTCTTTGCATTTATTTAGACACCTATAAAGTTTCCTTATTAAAATCTTTATTCAGATCCATTTAGATTAACTCAGCATATTGGAATAAAATAATACAAATAACTGAAGCAAAGTGGAACGGCTGCTGTACCTTTGTATAAAAGTGACACAGAAGCAGTTGCTTTTACCTTTAGTGACATCAGTTTCTACACATTTGTACAGCTTTAGAGACAGCAGGGTGCTGCAGTGATTACTCTGTGTGCCTTCATCTTCAGGTGCGTGTAAGAAACAAACTCACCCATAAGGTGTTGAACTGCATGCCAGTGAAACAAAGACATTATTACTGCCTGTCAGAGAGATGAATGTTTCTTTGTTCCTCCTTACATTTTCCGTAAAGACACAGCCCAGGCTGACAGTCCTCACGTTTTCTTCTGTTAATCCATCTGAGACACACACAGTGGGATTTGTCATTGGAAGATTTAAAATCAGTGAATAAAGGCTAGAAACTTTCCGCCCCACAGACAGACTGCCGTGAATGTTGTTCTCTCTCTAAAGTTGGAGTTTTTAAAAGTAGAACTGATAATACACACAACCGTGCACGCACACAATAATCACAGAACAAAGGGGAAGAAATGAATGGGAACAGAATTCTTGCCACACACTGACATTTGAATAAAGGATCACACATGTCACCTGTATAAGTGTGGATCTGTGGCTGATTCAAGGCAGTGAAAAGAAAATGACTAAAAAACAAAGAAAACTTTTCTGATGTCACTCAGACAGATTTCTGAGGATCTCCTGAGGAAATAGCTCACCTACAGAGGCTGTGATCCACTAAAATATACAAGAATATTTAAATGTGACTGAGTACACCGCTTGGTCTCCACACTTGAAATCTTAAACCTTCTTATTAAATTAATGAGCTACAAATAGATTCTGTAAACATAAGTTCCAGCTTTGTCTTCCTCCAATCTAGCCATATTGACTTCTGTTCTGTGTTTTTAGGACATTTTTAAAGTCATTATTCAGCAGGTTTATTTGGATCACATGATCATTTTACCATCTATCTGAGACTCAAACTAGAGAAAAAGAGAAAGGGCTATTAAACAAAAATCAACCAATAAAGTAAATACGTGAATAAATAAATACATTAATAAAAACAGTATTATCTACTTTTCTAACATTCAGAATCTGCCTTCAGACAGTATGATTATGTAGATTCTGTAGATAAATAAATACATGAATACAATGATAGTATCAACATTTTAATATTCAGAATCTGCTTTCAGGCAGTGAGAATCATGAGTTTGTTTTGAGTAGAAAAAGATTCTGCAGATACTTTCTGTTTCTGTTCTCTGTGGAAAAACAGCAGCTCTGAACATGAGGACATTTGTGGAAGTGAAAGTGAACATCTGAGCACCTGTTTTTTCTGACACAGCCTCATTAGGAGCCACAAAACGTAATTTGAGTTTCTTGGTTACAGACTTCAGTCAAAAGATCAGTGCAGTCGATTTAACATCACATGTTTTTAGACAGAATAACTGATGTAAAACTTAATTTGTGGCTGTTTTTATGTCAGATTTGTTCATGTTTAAAGATCAGCTTGAAGATAAAAATGATCGAGTGTTTTTCACCCCTCAGTGCTGCAGTTTGTCTCTGTGTTTTTTTCGCCTGCTGTTGCCTGGAGCTGAATTCTGGTGGTTACTGCTGCTTTGTCTAGAACTGGATCCACAGGTTTTCAATGAGACCTACAGGAACATGATCACCTGCTGCAAGAACAGATTACATTAACGTGTAGTTTTCACTTCGCCAAAGCGCTTGCTCATAGGCGGTCATAGGTTTTCTCCATTTTATTTGTACTATTGTTGGATCTTTACCTTACAATTTAAAGCACCTTGAGGCAACCGGCGTTGTGATTTGATGGCTACATAAATAAAATTGAATTAATTTAAATGATGTCAGCAGGCCAATATTACCCCACTGACATTTCTAGTATCTGTACAAATAGAAATATTAGAGCTCAGTGTGTATTTATATTGACTGATTGTCAGTGATGCTTCATTTCTTTTCTTTTTTTTATTGAAAGTTTTATCATTTTGACGATCATCCACATAAAAAAACAAAAAACTAACAAACAAACAAAAAAACATAATACACTCTGGCAATAACATATTGGCACAGTGATACCCTCGGATCTACCCGGTCTGGGGGAGCTCCCCTCCACCTCTTTTCAGGTCCCATGTCGTCAGGTTTTTGCTACTGTCCACGCAGCACTTTACTGTCCACCCCTGGTGATATTCAGAAGGGTATTTCCAGTCTATTTTATAAGCTGCTTTCTAAAAACAGTGGCCGCGGCCTTGGCAGGCTTTCCTTCTTCCAGTGGTTGCGTGAAGATACTTAGCTAAGCTCTGGTTATATAACCCACCACCCATCATCCCACATTACCACCTTCAACAAATCTCTCCCACTTCCTCCAGTTTTTATGAAATTGGTCCATTTTGAGGTTCAAAAGAGATGTAAGTTTTTCCATTCTATACAGGAGCCTCTCAACTAGTTTAGTCTTTCAGATGAGATGAGTGATGAAATCTCTTGAGTTTTTCCCGCGCCCATTTGACATCCACAGCTCTTCTCCGTCCTCCGTCCCGTCCGCTGACCTTCCATGGGTTGTCCTCTAGCCTTGCTTGAGCCCCGTCGGTCCCTTGAGCTGGGTGGCGGCTGGGGGATTCCCCCGATCCACCATCTTCTCCTCTTTTCAGCAATCCTTTCTTCTGAAGATCTAGCTTTACTGATGACGCGCTCTCGTAAGTAATCGGACCATCGTTGTAGAAGACCCGAAGCCTCACTGGAGTCGGTGTCTGAAATCGGATGCCTTTTTCCTTTAACATTTTCCGCAGCGGGGCGTATTCCTTTCGTTTCTGGATGATTTCTGCCGGGTAGTCGTGATCCACATAAATCCGACGTCCGTCTATGCGTATATCCTTCTTCATCCATGCTTTTTTCAACACTTGCTCTTTGATGCTATATTCGAGGAAGCAGACAATCATGGATCTGAGAGGCGCATGTGAGGGAGGCCTCTGACCGAGTGATCTATGGCAGCGTTGTATCCCCAACTCCAAGTCCTGCAAATCTAGTTCAATTTTAAAGAGCTTCTCCACATATTCTGTCGGGTTATCAGATTCCTGGCCCTCCGGTATTCCAAATATATGAAGGTTGTTCCTCCGAGACCGAGCTTCTAAGTCAGTTAGTTTAGCCAGCATGCGTTGTTGTTCCTCTACGGTCTGAAGGAGTACCTCCCTAGCACTCGTGCTCCACTCCTCCACCTCCCCCACTCTTTGCTCCATTTCTTCTACTCTCGTCTCCATGTTTTCAAGTAAGCCCCTACCTCATCCAACTTCTTATTCATCTCCTCTTTAAAGCTCCCAAATTCTTGCTTCATGTCGCCTCTCACCGTCTCCCAAGCATCGCTGAAGTGTTTTTTCATATCCGTGTGACTTATCATAATTTCTTCTCGGATAGCTTCCATGCTAGTTTGGATGGCGGCCATCGTAGTCTGGGTGACTTCACTCCCATCTCCTGTCGCCATTTCTTCGCTCTCTTCGTCAGTTTTCCTTTCTGTGGTTTTTATCTTTTTAGTTTTATATTTCCCATAAATATTTATCGGAACTTTGATATTATCTGTGTTGGAAAAATGGGGGAATACTGGACCGTCGCTAAGAGTTCCCAACTATGCTTCCACTCGCTCCCGCCGCTGTCAAGAGCATTTCATTTCAGTAAGTAAGGAAAGAGACGACAAGCTTGTTAAGACATGTACATGGGTGAGAGCTCTGAGTGAGACTCACACCCAACTGTAGTCCGCCTTCTTTATTTATACACTCAATGTATAGTTTACACAATGTATAGTTTCATAACTCTGTTAAGGGTAAAGGCGTGCTTCCCCTTTCGACAACTCTACTGCACGTCTTCGTCCTCATGAATATGGCATAATCTTCTAGTTTCAAGTTCCTTAGGCGTTTCCTGTTTTTCTCTAAAAGTGGTTGAACCTGGTTTAACAAGCGGTTACACAAAAGTGGTTAATTTCCACTGCAGCAGTATGTATGCTAAAGACGTAAAACATAGACTTTATAAAAGTATAGTAAAACAAGTAAAAATCTCTTAATAGCCGCCATACCCGGAAGTCCCGATGCTTCATTTCTAACAGTGTAGAGTTTTCAGATTGAAAGCTGCAGCACGCTCTCTGGATATGCAGGGTCAGTTACTACTGTATGAGTACATTACTGACATGGCACTGACCTTTATATTCATTTGGGTGTCATTTACACCTAAATGATCATTTTTACTGTTTTACAGTAAAACAGACACAAACTAGAAAGTTGAATATTATCTTTTTTTATTTAATACAGATAGCCCGTCCTAGCCTTTGAGACATACCTGTGTGCATTTTATATGTAAAAACTCATGTAAAGAATTGTACTGCTGTGCTCCATATGATTACAGTGCTCAGGTATATATATTATACACACACACACAAAGTAACACAACAACTAGTGTTACCATGTTAATAAAGTGTATTCACACATTGTTTTTTGTATTATATCTATGTCAGTAAATGTTAGGGTTTTGTTATGCACCATCTGAGGAAGTATTGCCTTAAAGTTGTTACGCTTGTGAGATGATAGTAAAGAGTCTGAAATCTTTGTTCCTAAATAGTGCTGACATCAAAGAACAAACAAGACTTTTATTTTAAATGTCTTTTTTATTAAAACCAAATTTTAACAAGCACAATAATTGCTTTCTGCATATTGCTCTTAATAAATAAAAAACAACAAATTAAGCATTTACAGTGTGTAAATACTGATAAATGCTGCAGTGCACATGAATTGCTCTTAGTCTGGCTCATCACCTGGGACCTGTTTGTCATGGGAGACCCTACCAGGAGCTGAACGCTCCAGACAACTCAGCTTCCAGGATCGTCTGAGCTCACAAACCCCTCCACCACGATAAGGTGGCAATTCAAGGAAGGGGAAGGTTTTTAGTGGGTTTTTTTTTTGTCTTTGTGTTTTTTTAATTTTTTGTCTTTGTGGTTTTTTTTGTTTTTTTTTGTCTTTGTGTTTTTTAAATTTTTTTTGTCTTTGTGTTTTTTTAAATTTTTTTTTTGTCTTTGTGTTTTTTAATTTTTTTTGTCTTTGTGTTTTTTTTAATTTTTTTTGTCTTTGTGTTTTTTTAATTTTTTTTGCCTTTGTGGTTTTTTAAATTTTTTTTGTCTTTGTGGTTTTTAAATTTTTTTTGTCTTTGTGGTTTTTAAATTTTTTTTGTCTTTGTGGTTTTTTTTATTTTTTTTGTCTTTGTGTTTTTTTTTATTTTTTTTGTCTTTGTGGTTTTTTTAATTTTTTTTGTCTTTGTGGTTTTTTTTATTTTTTTTGTCTTTGTGGGGTTTTTTTTTAATTTTTTTTGTCTTTGTGGTTTTTTATTTTTTTTTGTCTTTGTGTTTTTTTTAATTTTTTTTGTCTTTGTGGTTTTTTTTAATTTTTTTTGTCTTTGTGGTTTTTTTTAATTTTTTTTGTCTTTGTGGTTTTTTTTAATTTTTTTTTGCCTTTGTGTTTTTTTATTTTTTTTGTCTTTGTGTATTTTTTTATTTTTTTGTCTTTGTGTTTTGTTTTTTTTGTCTTTGTGTTTTTTAAATTTTTTTTGTCTTTGTGTTTTTTTATTTATTTTTTGTCTTTTATGGCTTTCAATTGCATTGTTTAATTAATTATTAATGTATACATTTATATAAGATATATGCATAAAACTAAGAGTTAATATACTTCTTTTATAAATATGCAATATTTTTCATGGTTCGCTATGTATGAAAAATTTAAAAAAACCAAAGAACTGGAAGAATAACTTTCAGTAGAATAGAGCCATCCTCCGTATCTCCTCCTGTCTGACCTGCAGGTGAGAAACAGGTGTGAGGTGTCAGCTGTCAGGTAGGTGATGAGTGAAGAACAGAACAGAATCCATTTTCCTCTTCAAACTGCTGTCAGACATTATCTACTGCACTCTGATCACATCACTCAGACCAGCTGCTTTCTACAAAGTCTCATCAACAACATCTTTAGAAACAAACATCAACAACCAGGAAGCAGCTTCACCTCTGATCACACACACACTCAACTCTACTCACTCACCTGGAGCTAGAACATTCAGGGAGATGATGCTGATGGATATATGATCCATTCATGAAGACAGGACACTCAGATGTTTTGGTGTTGTTTGTTGTCACATTCTTCAGAATCGAAGGCATGTCTTGATCCATCTCTCGGTAATACAGATCCATCTGCTTCTTATTAAGGTTGATGATGATTGTAATGTTCAAGTAGCAGAGTTATGTGGTCTGAAAAAGCAAACAACACAGAGCAGAGAGGTTAAAGGGAAAAAACTGTTGACTTCTACAGTAATGATGATGTTGATGAGCCACAACTGCAGACCAGTCATCTGTACTGAACCAAAGGAGATACAGAACACACAAGTTAAAATCTGTGGGATAACTTAATAACAGGCGGTTTCCCACTCATGTATCCAATACACTAGCATGAATTCCTTTCATAATTTTCTGAAACGTAACCGAACTAAAAGAGAATTAAAAATAAATAAATAAGCGAAAACACCAGTGTGTGTAAGAGACTCGGCAGATACTAACAAACCAGCAGACTGTTTTTAGAAAGTTCAGTCAGAACAAATAAAGCTGGATTCTACTTACCTTTGGGGTCTGAGATAAGACTCGGGAGTAATAGCAGAACCATGAATATGCAGATGTTTCGTGCAGAAAGCCAATATGAATTTAGAACTACAATACGACGCATGATGTTTTACCGTGCAGAACAGTGCCTGCGGATTTATACCAGGCTGCGGATTGATACTAAGACAACCCAGGTGCACGTTTCCGCAAGGCCCCACCCTGACTGCGCATGGGAACTATTTCTTATGTGTTTTCAATTCTCAAAATAAATCAAATAAAAATAAGTTGACAAAATAAATACATAAACAAAACAAACTTTAAAACAACGTTTTAAAAAATGATATTATGATTATAATTCTGGCCAAGGTCGTTTAAATCTGAGGAGTGTGTCAGGGTTCAGAGACGATTCAGCAGGGGATAGGAAAACATTTTGGTGTGTGATGCAGTGCGAAGGTCTTTACGCACCGGATGTAAAATCCTTGCTAATTTGTCATGCGTTGAAAATAATTCAGAGCATTTTAAAAAAATCAATCTTAGTTGTTAATGTTAATTATTTATGCTAATCATTTATGTTAACGTAATTACAAACAAAAAACAAACAAACAAACAAACTAGGAGTCAGACACACAAAAAAAGGATTTCAAACACTGAATTTCAGTTTGCACTTGGACATTACATTGCGGTGGCCAAATTTGTTCAGTGTCTCACTCAGTACTTTAAGATCAAAACAGAGCTGAGGTGTGTTGGTGTTTTATAAACTACAAACTCATGAACATGTGAGTCAGACTGGACTTCTGATATTATTTTCTCACCTGTTCCTGAATCAGCACAAACTCACAGAGTCAGAAAACTCTCCGTGAACCTTCAAATGACTTTGATCCACAGCAGAAGTCTGTTGCCATCTACTGGTAATGCGGGTGTATTACGGCAGAACTACACAATAAAAAGATCGAGACTATAAAAGTCTCTAAAATATAACATAAAAAGTTAGTCATTAAAGTTGCGTTATTAGCTACTGATAAGTTGATTTATTATTGATATTTATAACAATGCGCTACAAAATGTTCTTTTTCCTTGTTGAACAGGAAGACACAGAAAACAACTGAAGTAAAACAGTGTGTGCACGAGGAGGTGCCAATATGTACATACATATCCATGTACTTGAACTGTGGTAGAAAGTATGAGTACCTGCAGAGAACCCATGCAGACACAGAGAGAACGTGCATGAAGATATTCACATAGAAAGACCCCAGTCATGATTTTGCTGTGAGGCAACAATGTTAACATGTCATCGTGCTGCCTTCATTGCACTTTTTGCTTATTCACTTTTACTCAAGTCCCCAATATTGTTGTTTCTTCATACTCTCATACATTTTGCTTGATGAATATTGTACGTGCTTCTTTATTTGACCATTAATACACATTGATATCAGTGCTGTAA
>NW_027052177.1:0-38020 GCF_036321145.2 Pelmatolapia mariae | reverse complement strand
CATACTTTTCTGCTTTTAATGAGATTTGTGCTAAATACAGCATTTCTGCTAAATCATACTTTTTCTGCTATTTTATGAGATTTGTGCTGAATACAGCATTTCTGCTAAATCATACTTTTTCTCCTTTTTATGAGATTTGTGCTAAATACAGCATTTCTGCTAAATCATACTTTTTCTGCTATTTTATGAGATTTGTGCTAAATAGAGCATTTCTGCATTTTCCTTTCTGCTCAATCATAGTATCTGCTCTAAATCATTGTTAATTAAGCTATATTGTAGGATTTCTGCTAAATCATAGTATTTGTACTATGTTATATTTTTCTTTCTAAATATAGCATTTCTGCTATAGAATAGTGTTTCTGCTAATTATAATATTTGTGCTAAACTGGAGTGTTTTTGCTAAAACATAGTATTTATATAAAATTACAATATTCATAGTATATTACAGTTACAGTGTCTCTGGTAAATCACAGCAATTCTGCTATGTTGTACTGTTTTTCTAAATCATAGTATTTCTGTAATGTTTAAGAATGTTTGGCTAAATATATTCTTTCTGTTATCTTATACTATTTCTCCTAAATTCTTGTATTTTTGAGAAGTTATCATGGTTCTGGTAAGGTTACAATATTTCTGCTAGGTTCTGCTATGCTATTATATTTCTGCCAAGTATTATGTTTCCTCTAAAGATATTACAGTTCTGCTAATTTACTACATTTTAGCAAAGTTCCTTTGCTTATGCAAAGTTTTTACAATTTTTGCAACTTTTCAGCTTTTTCAGCTAGTTTCAGCAGACAGCTTCAGCTATAAAGCATCCACACTGCATTTTCGCAGGAAATGCAAATTTTTCTAGTTGTGTGGATGCCTCAAGGCATCCACACTATAGTGTTCCTGTTTCTCTTTATTCTTTATCTTTATTCTTCTAGTTGCTCCGTTTTTGGCACTTAACTACTCCCTCAGTTTTCAGCCGATTTTCTCAGTTCAAACTTTAAAAAATTCTGCTCTTTCTGCTAACGACTGCTATGACTTTTTGGTGCTCATAACTTCTATACTTTTTGAAATATTGAATATTTTTTGCAATATTTTTGCCCATTGAAATGAATGGAACACATTATCAATGTGGTCACTTGTTTCTGCTCGCTGGGCTGAGCTGTGTTTTAGCTCAGTGAGATGAGCAGCCGTTCTCAGACTGGGAGGCCTGGGTTCAAATCCCGCTTATGGCAACATTTCTTTCAGTTAACAATTAAACCTTTTTTAACTCTTTTTAACTCAATTTCAGCTTTTTCCCCTTTTCAGCAAAATTTTCAGTTTTTTCACCACGTTTCAGCACAAATCCCAGCTTTTTCAGCTATTTTCAGCAAAAACCTCTTTTCAGCAGAATTCTGAAAAGAGTTCTGCAGAACCCTTTTCAGCAGAAATTCTGCTGATTGAAGTCTTTAGCAGAATTTTCAGAAATTTTCACTTCTTTTCAGCTCAAATTCTGCTTATTCACCTCTTCTGCCCAAATTTTTCAGCCTTTTCACCTCTTATCAGCACAAATCTCAGCTGTTTTCAGAAAAAACTCTTTTGAGCAGAATATCTGCTGATTCATCTCTTTTCAGCGCAAGGTTCTGCTTCTTTACCTCTTTTTAGGCAGAAATTCTGCTGATTCACTTCTTTTCTGCAAATTTTCAGCCTTTTCTCCTCTTATCAGCACAATTCTCAGCAGCTTCTGCTCATTTCAGCAGAATTGTACGTCTCTCCACCTCGTCTTTGCAAGAATGAGTTTAGCTCAGTGCGATGAATAGCTACCTTCAGACCAGGAGTGCCAGGTTCGAATCCTGCTCAGGGCAATGTTTTTTTTTACCACCATACAACTTTTGCTACTTTTCATCTTTTTCAGCTTTTCAGCAGACAGCTTCAGCGTTAAGGCATCCACACAGCATTTTCGCAGGAAATGCAAATTTTTCTAGTTATTATTTTTCTTCCGCCTGAAATTATGAACTTTTTCACGGCCCGCACCTTTGAGACGAACCCCGCGTATGTCACACCGTTTCGTGCGGCTCGATCGGGAATAGGGTGCTATGACTCTTTGGTAGGGATTCGTCGCACAGTTTTCCCAAAATTCCCAAAAGAAGACCCCATTTTTCCCCGATTCATTTCGATGGGGAAGGGCCCAGAAAAACCGCGCCAACCCAGGCCACTTTGAAGGCCTACCGCTCGGCCATACTTTGTCGTAGAAACGTCATTTAAACTTTAAACGGATCACAAGATTTTGGACTTTTATTGCCCAAATCCTCGTTGCGATATCTTTTACGGTTGTTTACAAGAGCAGTTTAAGTTTTAGGAAAATTGAGATTTTTCACGGAATGTTCGCCCCACTGTCAACTGCCAAAAAACCAGAGTGTGGAGAATAATTTAAAAAATTTGTCTTTCTCGTCCTGTCCCACCCAAACTGTTTGCCCTAAATCAATAATTTATACATCAAAACGTAGCTATCGTTGTCTTCTTTTCATCCAATGTGTCCCTTATCGAGATCAGATTTACGGTTTCTCACAAATGCCATCAAAGCGCAGCCTCCTCTCTCTCTTTTCTCCATAGACGACCATTCTAAAACTGCTCTCAATTTTCAGCTCAAACTTAACATTGAAGGGTGTTTATACACTGTCCACCACTTCAGTATAATACACTCTACAGGCATGAAAATTTAATATGTTGTAGTCTGGAAGTTCCTGCCACTCACGGTGAAAGAATTATTGCGATCGGACCTACAGTTTTCTCTTGGCAAGCATTTGTTTCAGAGCTTAATTCCTGTTTGCCCATCTCTCTGTCTGACCCCAACTGCAGAGTGTGTGTGTGTGTGTGTCCCATCCCCTACTGCCACTCACAGGAGTTACTATAGCAACCGGCCCTAACAGCTGAGTACAGGAACAGCTGATGACTCTCTGCTTAAAACTCAACAGTTTTTTGCTCTTAATACATACATCCTGATGTATTTGGAAAACCGATCCGGCAGTAGCATAGGCACACTTAAAATTTCTTCAGAATTTTCGCTTTCTAGTTACTATTATACTTTTAAAATATTACACTTTTTTCCTTTAATTTGTCCCATTGAAATGAATGGGAAACTTCCGCAATTCTGCTAAAACTTGCTTGTTTTTGAAACTTAACTACTTCCTCATACTTTCGCCTAGAACAACCATTCAAACTTTAAAATGTTCTCAAATTATTGGGCTATTCTGTCTGATTCAGCTTTTTCAGATCTTCTACCGTTTTAATCTTATCTCTCTTTAAGTTTTCAGTTGCAAAGTTGTGATTTTTCAGAAAATACATGCGTTGCTATGGTTGCTATGCAATTAACTCAGAGTGAGCACTCTTCTGTTCTGAATTTTCTCTTCATGTCTGAACAACTTCTTGCTACTCGCTCAATTTCCACTCAACTCCCACAAATTATACATCAAAACTGTAGGTACTTTTGCTGGCTTTCAGAAAATGTCACTATCATTGTTGTGAGATTTATAGAATTTTGGCAAATCTCCTCAGACCAACACAAAGTCGGAAAACTCTCCATAGAAAGTCAACGGAGAGTTTGTTCAAAATCACCGCTTGATTTCTGTAATGAGAGGCATATTCGAATCGTCATATCTCCTTAACGAAGCAAAGTTAAGACATGAGGCTTGTCCCAGTATATCTTCAGGACACTCCTGACGCTCACAATTCAATAATTTTTTTTCTCACCTATTACCGTTCTCAGATGAGTTACACTTGTTCGAGGGTAGGAAATTCGTCCTTCGCTCAGATTCTTCAGCTTTCAAACTCTGGAAATGAGGCAATTTTTCTCTCATCATATTTTTTTTTTGGATTTCCACAAAGACCTGAAAATTTCCATGAGCGTTCACCAAAGCCTGCTGTCTCTTACGGTGAAAGAATGATATCGATACTCCAAATAGATTTAGAGTTAGAAAGCGTTGTTTGAGGGGAGGTCAAGGCAGTTTTGCTTCGCCTTTACTCAGTTATGGTGCATTAACAAGTCAAATATCTTTAATAATTCATATTTTAATGATAAATTGTCAACACTTGAAGATTCCCCATCTCTTCTGAACAAAACGGTGTAAGAATGACCGTTCTAGCCCTACGGTTAGGAAATTATGGCCATTTGTTTGAGAGGAATCCTCACTATGAGAAATACACTGCAGAAATCCTGTCTCTCTCTGTGCTGTGTGTACAAAGCCTGCACCTGTTTTGGCGGGAAAAAGTACACAGCCTCTCTGATTGGTGGATTCAAATTTAGGCAGCTCCCAGGCTGCTTGACTGACCTAGAAACTTGCTCCTTCTCCTGTGTGTGTGTGTGTGTGTGTGTGTGTGTGTGTGTGTGTGTGTGTGTGTGTGTGTGTGTGTGTGTGTGTGACAGAGAGAGAGAGAGAGGGAGAGAGAGCCTTTTTATGGGAGCATCTTATTGTATGATTTAAATTCAATATATTTAGACTGGTTGACTGAATTTCATCCTGTGTGTGTCTCTCTGTGCATGTGTGTTTCCATATGTGTCCATATTTGTGATTGTGTTACTGTTATACTTTTTTTTTGCTGAGTTTTTTTTTTCATTTAACAAGTACATTTGAGGGACCCTCAGCATATTCAGCATTTTTTCAGCTGTGCATTTTGCTTTTCCAATTTTTCTGTTTAAGTTATTACTATTGTGCTAAATTATACTATTTCTGCTATTTTATAAGGTTTGTGCTAAAATATAGTATTTCTGCCAAATATAGTATTTCTGATTAATTAT
Source organism: Pelmatolapia mariae (assembly GCF_036321145.2). Classification (NCBI taxonomy): domain Eukaryota; kingdom Metazoa; phylum Chordata; class Actinopteri; order Cichliformes; family Cichlidae; genus Pelmatolapia; species Pelmatolapia mariae. The sequence goes on along the minus strand of NW_027052177.1, from coordinate 33,261 downwards.
AGTTTTTCTACCAAATCATAGTACAGTATTTTTGCTTTTTATAGGATTTGTGCTTAATATATTATTTCTGCTAAATTATAGTATTTTTGCTTTTTATAGTATTTGTGCTAAAATATAATATTTCTACTAAATGTAGTATTTATGCTTAATCATACTATTTCCATATATTTCTGCCAGGTCCCCAGGCAGCCAATCCTCTGTGAGGACTGAGACATTCAAATTTGCATATCAAGGCCTGCACGGCTTCCCAGCCAGCCAATCATATCTTAGGGATGAGACATTCAAATTTACAAATCAGGGCCTGCACGGCTTCCCAGCCAGCCAATCATATCTGAGGGCTGAGGCATTCAAATTTGCATATTGGGGATTTCATGGCTTCTAAGCCAACAAATCATATATGAGGTCTGAGACATTCAAATTTGCATATCTGGGCCTTCATGGCTTCTAAGCCAGCCAAACATCTATGTCATATATCTCTCATAATTCATATTTTTATTTTAAATAGTCAACACTTAAAGGTTCCCACATCTCTTCTGAACTAAACAGTATAAGAGTGACCGCTCTAGCTCCTACAGTTAGGAAATTACAGCTATTTGTTTGAGGGGAATCCTCAATATGAGAAATACACTGAAGAAATCCTGTCTCTCTCTGTGCTGAGTGTGTGTAAAAAACGGCTGCACCTGTTTTGGCGGGAAAAAGTACACAGCCTCTCTGATTGGTGGATTCAAATTTAGCAGCTCCCAGGCTGCTTTGACTGACCTAGAAAGTTGCTCCTCTCTCCCTGTGTGTGTGTGTGTGTGTGTGTGTGTGTGTGTGTGTGTGTGTGTGTGTGTGTGTGTGTGTGTTTCTCTGTTGGTCAAAGGGTCATAAAACAAAAGCAGAAGGAACATCCTTGGTCATAAAGAGGGTAGTCTCCCCCACACCCAATGTATGGTTTACTATAGATAACACAGTGAAACCATACAAAGGGCAGGAAGTTTCTACCAAACATCAAACAGACCTTCCCAAGGATGTTGCCTGTGATAAAACACTACAGCCTCACAGTTAAACAATATAGAAATGGATGGTAAGCATAAAAATGACAAACATTTAACAATTCACTCTGACATTTCCCTCCTGTTTGTTATTTTTATGCTTTAAATTATTCCTATGTAGTATATTCTTAGCCATGCACCTCTTGCTTAACATTTCAGTGCAGGCGTCATTCATACACAGGCTTCTATCATTTCATTCATTTCAGTCAATTCATATTGTTGTAAAAGTACATAATTAACAAATGTATTAGAAATCATCTCAGTTCGCATTGATCTTATACACGGTAAAATGCATCCTATACATAAGCAAATCAGTGTCAACAGTCCCAAAAACAGGAGTTAATATTTTCAAAAGAAGATGCCACCAAGGACCAGACATTCACCAAGCTCTCCAGCCTTGTGGTGCATCTACTCCTGTCGTGCGATTCATTATGTATTCCTGCAAATAAACAACTCAATGTCACAGTCAAACAAGAATAATCAACATACTCAAAAATCATATGTCACTACAATCCAACTGTATACAGACATAGACATTCAAACACATCAGTTGACTTATTGTTTGTCTATGTGGCTCTCAGCTAACTTCAAAGCTGTAGCCTGGTCAACACCCTTCTTTATGACTCCTATCAACCCCCCAAATCTTCTCACTGTAGGCATCCTGTGGGGGTTAGAGTCAACTGGTGAATTATCTGCATTCACAACTCTTCTCCTGTCCTGTTGTCACCACAGGAAAAGCTTTGTAAAGGAAATTGGATCAAGCTGTTTTGATCTTCTTGGCTCAAAACCTCAACCAGCTTGATGTATGTAGATGATGTAGATGTAGACAAAAGGCTTCTCTGTTTGCATCCTTCTTGCAGAGGACACAAAGAATAGGTGACTTTGCACAAATTTCATGGTAAATCTCCAACTTGGACTAATCCATTGCCCTTCATACACATAGGCAACTGGCCTATTTCCAGTTCATTTAGCTGTTCAATGTCCTGCAGCAAGTCAGATTCTTGGAGTCAGACTTAGAGGTCTGTCTTACCAGAGCAGTTCACCTTCCCGGCTACTGGTGAACCAACCGTCCATTCAGGTTCAGAAGTTGAAAAGTTGGCAGTGTTCCAAGTACGTTTACTCCTGGATGTGTTGCCACGGCAACCAAAACAACTGTCTCGCTCAGTGATGCTATATGGCCACAGTCCAGAAGAATGTGTAGCCAGTGGCATCACAAGCATAACCACTGGTCTCGTTCTTTATGTGAGCGGTTGTTCACAAACTGCCACCAGTAGTTGTTGAAAACCCCATGCGGGTACTGGGTGTGGTTTGCTCTGTCCCAGTGCGCTTCCTGTCATCCCACTCTGGGTCCACAGGCACAAGAAGGCGCACAGCACATTCCCCAGCCATTCTGATGAGTACCTGTGGCTCAGTTGGTTTCTTCACCGGATTGAGACGAGGGGCCCTGGAGGCTTTCCCCCCCCTTTGTACCCGGTCTTCCTGCCACTTACCCCGAGCTGGCCTGAATGTGTGTCACCTTCTTGCAGTGCGCTTGATGTATCCAAGTGTTTCTTCCAGCAATTTCACTGCTGTGGTCGTTGTCAGCAGCATCCGATATGGACCTTCCCACCGTGGACTGGACCAGCACTTCCTCTCCATGGCCTTATCAACATCCAATCTCCAGACTTCAGACTCTGCTCCTGCGGAGAACAGAATCATCTGGCAGATCATTTGTTCTCAAGACTCCTTTATTTTTAAACATTTTAAGCATCTAATCTGCTAATATACTCTCTCTTCTGCTCTCCTATCATCACTACAGAAGACTAGAACTCTAAATGCTCTAACATATATAATCTCAAAAGAGTCAGACCATTCTCTGTTGGAGTAATCCTCATGTACATCTTAACTAATTCTATACAGTCTAACCATGTCCTGCGTGTCTCTTCCATTGTCTTTCTAAGTCTTAAATTTACTGTTCCATTAGTTCTCTCTATCAACCCTGCACTTTGTGGGTGATATAAACAATGATGTTTTTTAGTGTTATCCCTAAATGTTGTGCCATTAATCTAATCACTTCATCTACAAAATGTGGACCATTATCACTAAACAATACTCATAGTTATTACAGTTGGACAGCTCTATAGTCCATGTGAATAACTTGTAATGGGTGACAGGGTCTGGGGAATTTCCCTCTCTTAGGTCTCAAATTACCCCGAGAATTATGCTTGCAACATATCATACATGACCTGCAAAAACAATTTTTTAAGGGTTTTTAATCTTAAAGTATAAACTACTCATTATCTCCCTCCTGTTGCGACATGGCAAAGCCATGGCGCAAAATAGCAGCAGTCTTATACAAATTCTAAGGCAGTATTGTTTTATCACACAGATAATAAACACCATCCTGCAAGCTCGCTCCTACTGTAAAACACAACTGTTTTCCTGCAGTAGATGAGTGGCCCTGCATGTCTACCAGTGCATTCCGCATATTAGCCAATGTCTGTTGGTGTTGCACTGCTAAAATGTTAACACCATGTTCTCCTAAAGTTGCCACTTTCGCAATCTTATCTGCAAAAGCATTCTCTAATGCAACTGGATCTTTCCCTCACCAAGTGGCACATCTATTAAGTCATCCCTCGGCTTACACTCCTCTCTACTTGCTGTCTACACTCATGAGAAGTGCCCTCTTCTTTCGTTGGCAAAAGGTTTGACGGATTCAGAATTGTGCACCATTTATGGTTATGTGTGGTTGTGAGAGTAAGAGTAACATTAAAGACAAGTGTCTTGTAGGTGACAGAAATGTAATTTTATGAAAGATGAAAGAAGAAGACATCATCGATGTGTTGGTTGTCCTTGAGGCGGCAGTAATCCTGTCTAATCTGAGGGATGTCTCAAGTGCCATTTCCATGCTGATGGGCCTTCTTTTTGCCCTCAACATAGGACTATCCAAAGGGAACTTAAGGGAAACTTTGAAGTCATTCAGAACATCCTAATGAACATTGGTGGAAGGCAGTGCGTCTCACTAGTGCATGGTCTAAGAAACAGACTCTTTACACTCTTTACATTCCAGATTAGACAATTACTCATTTGTTCATGGTTTAAGAAACTTATGTGAACAACAATATAATGGTGGACTCTGCAGATGCTTATCTCATGCAAGTCAGTAGTTTTTCCTTTGTTTTGCATTGAGCAGACTCAAACTGATGTTTCTGAAATATCTTATCAAATGTTTCAGAAGCATGCACTCATTTTCAGAGATATTGGTTCTGTGGAATTTGTTGCAATTGTAAACGAACACAAATACAAGAGTTTGATGTCTTAGTTGTTATAAACTGATCTTTGCTGTTACTTATCAAAGGTTTGTACTATTTTAATATTTCAAGTTTTATGCTAACAGGTGTGACTGAGCACAATGAAGTTTAAAAATTTTTGCAAATGTAAAGAATAACTTTTCTAAAATAGCAAGTGTCCCGTTGATACATTACATTAATGCAGACTTTATCTTGTTACTTCACAAGAATCACTACTGCTCCTAGAGTATTGGTCAGAATTTAATCTTCACCCAAACCGGGCTCAAGACCAAGTTCAAATTTATTGTTTCACAGGGGGCAACCTTTGAGTTTTGATGGATTGTGAGCCTGATGAGCTACGTCACTGATTTTTCTGTTTCTCAGATGACTAATATGGCACAATAAATGGTAAATGTTGGGTGCTCATGAGTAAATGTCTTGTCATGTTCTTAAAACAAACTTTCTGCCTGAAATGATCAGATACAGTTCAATGGAATCTGTGGGGTTTTATTTTTTTCTGTAAGCAACAGAAAATTAATTTAAAGGAATGTAGGTATTTAAACCTGAGATCTAAGATGAACCTAACAGGTAGTTTTGTTGAAATGGATGTTAGAAAGCTAAAAAAAAAAAAAACTTAAGATGTTCAATACACAATTTTCTTCACATCCAGTCAATCAACTCTGATAATTAAAATGAAACTGATTTACAAGTTCACTCAGCTACCTTAAGGAGCTCAGTTAATTAATAAACTTAAATCAACTTAGCTAACAGATTATGTTAGTTAAGCTAAAATAGATTCCTAAGTTAAAAGAACTATTAAAGTATTTGAATGAACTAAAAAACCCAAGTCAACTGAACTAGGACAAGAGTTTAAACAATAGATTATTTTAATTTAGCTGAAAGAGTTTTCCCAAGTAAAAATGACAACTAAAGGAGTTGAACTGACTAACAAATCTCAGTCAGCTAAACTAAGACGAAAGTTTAGACAACATGTGATTTTTCATCAACATAACATTTGGTTGTGTTACAAGAACAAACTCTATTTCTTGACTTAACTTAAAATTTTAAGGCAGCCCTGTACCTGATATTTTTAAGTTGAAACAACAAGTTATATTTTACAGTGTGTGCAAAATGGGTTCAAAAACAAACAACTGTGGGATACTGTTTTTTCTTTTATTTGGACAGGGGGAACAAATTGTGGCATGATCAGCCTGATATTATTTGTATCCCAAATTTAACTGTATAAAGAGCTAACATCTCCAAAATATCAGGAGTAGTTCAGATTCAAATTCAGAAGACTTTATTTATCCTTGAGAGCCAATTGAGAGACGGACCTTGCCAACCGTACATACAATACACAAACATCACATTGGGGAGACAGGTCAGGCTAGGTACCTGGCCGGTCAGCCGCACGAGCAGCGACCCGGAACCGAACAGTGGAAAATACACAACATCAGGAAAGACAAGGAGAAAAAAGAAGCTCCAATAGGGAGATCAGTTTGAGCACAGAAAAAAAAAAACAGCTCAGCGCATAGCACATGAAAAACTCTGAATACACCATAGAAACAGAAGCACCATAGAAGCAACGGGGATGGGTAAAAGGTGAGAGACAGCCACTGTAGACAGTGCATCCGGGCCTGCAGCATTTGTGCTGGTCCCCTTTGATCCACCGTCTGCATCGGGAGGGAATAAGCATCGAAGGCGTTTGGAAGGGGAGGGGGGATGACTGTATGTCTGCATGTGTATATATGTGTGTGTGTGTGTGTGTGTGTCCAGAGTTCAGCTGAGACAGTGTCCTTCGCCCTGCCAGGCTAAGTAAACAGTCTTCCAGCCAACCCAGGTGGCCTTGCGTCGGATAGGAAGAAGCAGTCTAAACGCCGTCTGTTAGCAGGGTGTTTTTGTTCAGCTCCAGCCTTGAGACGACAGCTGGCACTGAAGTGGTAGCCGCATGAAATGATGGTAGTTTTTACTTTAGTGCGAACAACTCATCCGAATTTCAAAGCTTTTCCAGCAGTCCGACCCTGGTCTCTCAATCTCCCGTTAGAGAGCCATGAGCTTCTCCATGATGTTATCAATCTTGCGCTCCATGATGTTAATCAGTCTTGCGCTCGAAGAGCAGATTCTGAGAACTCACGACCGACGTGAGCTTCTCCAAGATGTTATCCAATTTTTGCTCAGAGGTCTTATTCTGAGTGTTCACGGCAGCCTCACGTTTCTCCAAGATCTATTCGTGCTGCGTTCAACGAGCCCATTTTGAGAACTCATGGCTCGTCCCATCGTTTCAATCACAGCGGGCAGCCTTGTGGGGTTTTGAACAGCTGATTCCTCTTTCTTTAATCTTCGATAAGCTCCGATCAGCAAGAACCCTGTTATCATTGTTCCAAAAAGGTACATGTATTCAATGTCCTCAATCGACAGTCCCCGCCAGGCACACGACCCCTCCAGTTATGCCACCCGTCCATCGTGTATCCGGCAGGGAAAGTACCTCCAGGACACTCAGGCTCACCTGAGCCCAGACTTCTCGTTGAGAAGAGGGTGTCAATTGCATTCAGGGACCAGTTGATCAAATCCATAATTCCTCTTTTAGGTTTTAGAGAACAGACTGTGAGACAGTGTTCCAGGGAAAGACTAAGAAAATACATGAGACTAGTCAAGGACACAAGAAGCTAAGCAGGGAAGATACGGGAAGGGAGAGGAGAAAAGTGCGACCACCTTCGACAAGAGCCAGAAGAGAAACTAAAAATCAAAAATCTGGGATACAGTTTGTCCGTGATTTGTACAGCCCAGAACATGCTCCCAATGCAGGGGAAACAAACTCTGTTGGGGAGACCTACCTTCGGGGCGATCGTGGCTCAAGAGTTGGGAGTTCGCCTTGTAATCAGAAGGTTGCCGGTTCGAGCCCCAGCTTGGACAGTCTCGGTCGTTGTGTCCTTGGGCAAGACACTTCACCCGTTGCCTACTGGTGGTGGTCAGAGGGCCCGGTGGCGCCAGTGTCCGGCAGCCTCGCCTCTGTCAGTGCGCCCCAGGGTGGCTGTGGCTACAGTGTAGCTTGCCATCACCAGTGTGCGAATGTGTGTGTGAATGGGTGGATGACTGGAAGTGTAAAGCGCTTTGGGGTCCTTAGGGACTACTAAAGCGCTATACATATACAGGCCATTTACCGTTTTACTTGTGCAGGTGAAGCCAAAAGCAAGATTATGCTTCATCATATATTCTAGTATTTCACTTGGAAGGAAGTTGGTTTGGAAACATAGTGATAGTGTTCCCTCACCTGGCTCATGTGTGCCCAGCCCAATTTTGCCCAATTTTACTTTTCAAGTATGTGTGTGGGCGTGTGTGTGTGTGTGTGTGTGTGTGTGGAGGGGGGGGGGGATGTGTGTGTATGTATCCATGACCGCTTATGTTAATGAGAGTGTGGGGAGTGAATTGGAGGGCGGGATGGGGTGGGGTGGGCTGCTTTTAACCATGTAAAGGACTTTGTGCTACATCTCTGTATGAAAAGTGCTTTATAAATAAAGATTGATTTGATTTGATTGATTTGATTTGGTGATGCTTCATCTTCTGCTTGCGTTTGTGTGGGAGCCCCGTCAAAAACCTGCACATTATGCTAGAAGTGTCTAAGCGTTCTTATTTTTAATTAATTCCAAAAAAAAAATTTTTTTTCTCGTACTGGCAGTCCTTGCCAATGTGGTTTAATATGTCTTGATGCACGCTCAATCATTCAGGTAAGGAAATCCCAAAAGGTTGATTCTGTTCATGTGGACGTAGCATTTTCAGAGGGAGAAACATTTTGTCATTCATCCAAGTGAATTCTTCAGTCAGCTGTCTGCAGATGTTAGGGTTATTTGGATAAAAGTTGCCATTGTTGTGCTTAAATTTGTAAACCTTGTCCTAAACTGCATGTTAAGATATTCTTCTGTTCTCCTTCCCTACATGTAGGATGGTGGAGGAGGTTATAGCTATAATGTTTAACTGCAGGCACATTCCATGTAAGATTCTGGTTTCCTTATCTGGTAAGGAATGTTCACTCCCTGCCATTTTGGGGGCTCGCCTATGCTTGTATATGGTGAACCATTAAAGGAGTTAAGCCAAATACGGGTGTGGGGAGATGACCTTTGGATAACAAGAAAATGTGGTCAAACAGTTGTAAAGCATATATTGTGTGGCAGGAAGTCACATATACTGAGACACATACACACACACACACACACACACGTGCTCGCACATGCATGCACACACCCACTAATATAACTTCATGACACACCACAGGGGTTTTACAAGCAGGGGTTGTGTCATTTTAATAAAAGGCTGAAAGCGGAGGCTGGGGTCGGAGTCGTCTGAGGTCGGAGTCGACTGAGGTTGGGTCCAGAGTTGCTGCCCTGAAATTCCGACCAGGCCTCCCTTGCGCAAGTTAAAACCGATCGATCGCTGTTTGTCTTGCTTTGTTCATGGCGATAAGTCTCTGAACCAGAGGGGCCTGCAAGCACAGACCAAACAGCAGGTTTCCCCAACCTTAGAAACAGTATATTTGCACAATGACTGAGTCGGCTAGAGTGCTACTTTCAGTCATGTGTCTAGTGGTGTGCTATGTGATTGTCTTCTTGGGATGAAAAAGCTTGGCTGTGTCGTAAATATTTGCAAATAGTGTAAATAGACCTCTTTTTGTTGGATCCGATAGCTGAAGGGGTCAGAAGCCATTTTCTTTTAGAACCCTTTTTCTTCTGCTTTGGTTAGGGAGATAGGTAAGAGACCTGTATTTCTTTTGGGATTCGGATTATAGGTCAGTCAGCTCTGTATCATTTCTAGAGTGTTTGGTTTTATCATGGTCCTGGGTCATTTGACCCAGCATTTTGTGTCCAGTACTAGTATTATCTTATGTTTTCAATTAGTTCTTCGGTTGTGTTTAATGTTTTGTTTTCCCTACATGTTTCCTCCTCCAATGCTCTGTTTGTGTCTCTGAGTTTGTGTTCTAAAACAGTCTGTGAGTCTCCTGTTTTACTTTGAAGATCTGTGTCTCGTCGTGTCTAATTAGCCTCAGCTGTGTTCCCCTCTGGGTATCATACGCTCGTAACTTTGTGTGTATTTATTGTGGGTGACTGCATGTGTTCCTTGTCGGTTTGTCTGTGTTATCTAGTGTTTCGTCATGTCTCTCTGCCCTGCATTCTCCTTGTCATCTCTGCGTATCATCCCGTGTCCTTATATTTTCAGGGAGTGCGGGTGTTATCTTTCCTTTTTCTTTGTTTTTTTGTGTTGCGCTCCGGTTACCCCTAGGCCAGGATGTAAGAGTGTCAGCACAACTTTCACACCATTATCACCTCAGCACAACTAAAACATGGTGACTGACCCCAAAGTTTCAAGTCCACATCCTGGACTCTCCAGAAAACCACACAGCTGCTTCAATCCTGAATCCCGCAGGTTGTTGTCTCTCAGTTTCAGCTCTCTCAGATGGGAGGGGTTGGACTTCAGCGCTGCTGCCAGATAATCACAGCTGATCTCCGACAAACCACAGTGCTTGAATCTGTATAAAGAATGAAAGATGTAAGTGTATTAGACAAAGTAAATGGTAAATGGACTGGTTCTTATATAGTGCTTTTCTACTCTATCTACTCTATCTGAGCACTAAAAGCACTTCATAAAACTAATTCATTCACCCAATCCCACTTTTTCCTAAGCTGTTAAGTGCTCACTATCTAATATTCATACACATTCATTCTCCGATGGATGCATTGGAGAGCAACATGGGGTTAGTATCTTGCCCAAGGATATTTGGCATGCAGACTGGAGTAGACTGCCAACTAATACGATGGTAGAGCAGGTCAGTTAGTAATTGACCTGCTCTACCACCTGAGCTACAGCCACCCCAAAGTGCATGCTTGAAATCATTCAGTGTTTCATAATCTGTTCAAAGCTGAAGAAGGTTCAGAAGGTAGACCTTTACAAAATGAAAAATTCAAACAGCTGAAGCCAAACAGAAGGCAGCTTCAAACAAACGCAACAAGAGAAAAAAATGAATTTTTCACATTAAGGTTTTCCATTTCTCTAAAAACATGAAAGACACTTGAAAAAGTCATGTTTTTCATTCAAGGAATCACATGACTTCACTTTTAAAGGTGAAGTGTGAAAGAAATGGACATATTTGAAATCCAACACCTTTTTCCAGTCACATTATTAAAGCAGACAAACTACAAAGTCATTTACATTCCAACAAGTCATCTTCTGACCTGACTAACAACACTGGTCTCTATGTGCAGCTGGCTGTGAGACCAGTGCTCAGGGACCGTCTACAAAGTGCAACACTGAAAGAACATCAACACAAATTTGCTTGCAGCACTTTCACACAAACATCCACTGTCATTATTTTCATCAAACTTTGTGGATCCTTTATTGGAAATTAAAATTTGATTTAAACAGTCAGACAAAAGAGAGTTATGAGGAAATATAATGAAATGTTTTCTGTGAAGTTCTCAGTCATCCAGGTCATGGTAATCTAGAGAGTTTGGAAAGAAAAGTGACTGAACTTCTTTAATTTTCTAGAAGCTGTTTCATTTGAGAAGTGTCTTCATTTCTAAGACCAAATGGTGGAGAGTCCCATGTATTTAATCCCTAGTGGGAGTGTCCCTTAAAGGGTTGTGATGACCCACTTTTAATCATCTGCCTCATCACATGAACAAAAGTGGGACAAACCAGCGTGGCTAATTATCACCAGAGGTTCTGGATGAACCCACTGTTATATCATGTCATTTACTGAGGTCAAAAGGCCCAGGATGTGAGTGGGTGTTAAGGAATCTGGGAAAGATTTCAAAACTGGATTATAGATGGGAGAAAGTTGATGTTGTAAGCCCCGCCTATTGTTCAAAGATGGTCGTTCACAGTGGATAAAGATTCTTCTTTCACTCCTCTTTCAAACCATCTGTCTTCTCTGTCAAAAATGTGAACGCTGACATCCTCAAGAGTGGCCTTTGTCCAATTGATAACTTTCTTTTTGTAGTTGTTTCAGGGGTCTCATTTGAAGGTGTTGTTGACACTGAGGACTGTAGTAATTTTTGTGTGACAATCTGTTGTGGTTAGAACAACAGTGCACCTCACTTGTTGGCTAGTTGGTGATGTTTTGTTCTTGACTCAGGGATGTGATAGCCTTCTTTTCTTGTACCGTGAAGTTAGACAGAGGAACTATTGCAGTGGAGAGAGTGGCTGAAACCTTCATCCTGATTCGCTCTGTTTCTCGTTGTGTTAATTTATTAATCTTTATTGTGATTTCTGTGGTTGTGATGAGATCCAAAACCTGAAGCAGTTTAGCAAATCAGGATGAAGGTTTCAGCCACACTCTCCAGAGGCTGAACTCCATTATATTATTATTTTTACAGCCAATCAGTCATCAATATATCAGGATGGGGAGGGCAATGATATCACAGATTTGCCATCAGCTTAGAATAAAATCTATGATCTCCATCTTGCTGTCAGACTGTAAGTTTCCTACACTGTAAAATCAGTGATCAATGATTGTTTGATTAGAATCAATCACACTGATGGAAACCTGTGTCACAGTTAGATTTTGGACATGATGTAAATATGTGTAAAGATGAGGCTGAAATGACTTTAAGACTAAAACTGAACTCAAATATTTTAAAAGCAGATGCAGATGCCCTGATTGTAATCTGATTACATTTCATGATGAAATGTCATGTTACAGTTGAATCATTAGTTTTTAAATCAAATGTAAAGCTAGGATTCATCTGATCAAAGTTCAAGCTGCATAATGATGAGCATGTACGTCACAATAAATGATGGATTTTGTATAAACTTTATGGAGTTTGTGATGATGACAGAGTGACCCACACTGATTCAAACTCTTCTTCCCTCCATGGGAAATAGATAGACCTGGTGACTAGTGATTAGGGATGGGTATCGAAACCTGGTTCTTGTTGAGAACCGGTTCCCACTGTTTCAATTCCTTGGAATTGTTTGGCATTTTTGCAAACGATTCCCTTATCGATTCCAGTAGCTCCGAATGACGTCACCACGTTGTGGAGCGTCATTTACCTGGCAGGAAACACGGCGCCTAAGCGGCTCAAGCGCTCAAAAGTTTGGTTATACTTTACAAGAACGGATGACAACAGGGCAACTTGCAATACTTGCAAAGTAGATATTTCATTTAAAGGAGGAAACACTACGAATATGCAAAAGCATTTGCTCACAAAACACGCGATGACCTTAAATGAATGTCGTGTTTTTGATTACGGTCCGGACTCGTGAATCTCAACCCAGCAGCAGCGGTAACGGTTACACGTCCTCTCCCGTTAATACGGCAGGTAAATAATCAACTAACATAATATTATGTTAGCGCGATCTGCCTTATTACAAAACCTGCCATTACTGTGCATTTAGGTGACCATGATGAGAGAGACAGACAGAGTCTGGCTGGCAGTTCTCGCTGCAGTCTACCGGTAGCGTCTCCTTTCAGGCCAGCATAGACGAATGTCACCGAGCAGTGACTTAGTTTGTGGTAAAAGGCTTGCACCCATTTGCCACAGCAGATGCTCACGATTTCCGGTAAGTGAATGTGTTTAATTGTAGGCAGGGACATTACTGGATATTCTTGTGTAATTGCTACAGAATAATTTATGTTATACTTTGTTATTGCTACAGAAGAATATTTATTTTATTATTTTATATTTACAATTTTTTATCCTGGGGACCCTGTGACACCCCATTGAAGAGCCGTAGGCTGTGGATCTCTTAAGATCTCACTATTGGGTTTGTAAGGCCATGTTACTCCTAAATTTCTATCTTGTTCAAAGACAAGATCTAAAACAAAGTTCTAAGCTAATCGACCTTAGTGTTCTCCTTTTTAAAAAAGATTCGATAAGAGAATCGATAAAGAATTGAATCGTTAAACAATGGAAAATGGAATCGTAATTGTGAAAATCTTATCAATACCCATCCCTACTAGTGATGGACGTTAAGAACAACTGCGAAATTGGTGCAGTTGTCCACACTCATTCAAACAATTATCTCCCTCACTCATGGGGCTCCAGAACAACAAATTCTAGTCTCTCTGACCTCTGTCAAGTACACCTGCGCTGGCTGAAGAATTGTTGACTTTTGCTTAACTGGGTGAAAGGACTGTTAAGTCAAATTGTTGAATGTTGTCATTGTGTTTCTTAAATTTGTAAGTCTTAGTTCAAACTGTGTGATCAAAGACATTCTTTTGTCCCCCTCCCCAGCCTCTCGAGGTTCTGGGAGGAGGCTGTAGTGTTTTATCAAAAGCACATCCCTTGTGAAGATTCTGTTTGATGTTTGGTAAGCTTCCTGCCCTTTTATGGCTTCACCTGTGTTGTGTATGGTGAATATGAACCAATACAGGAATTGAACCATATCTTGGGTGTGGGGGAGATTACCCTCTTTTGACCAAGGATGTTGTTAAAAGCAGTTATGATCAGGAGGTCACGCACACAGACACACACACACACACGTTCTTGCACACGCATACACATGTATACACGTGCACACACACACACACACACACACACACAGGGCCTTGTCTTTGTAACCAAGGGGGGTTTTACGGTGGGAGGTGCTTGCGTTGTGTTCTGTAAACTATTGTTTATTGTAAGGGTTTTCAATAAAAAGGCTACGGGGAGGTCTGCTCTTTGAAGGAGTTGGTTTGGAGACAGGTGAGGAGCGTGAGATCCAAGAGCTGGTTCCGACCAAGCCTTTCCTCGCTAGCTAGTTAAAAGACCAGGGGTCCATTCTTCATACCTCGCTTACTACATCCAAGATCAAATGACACATCCAAGATCAAATCATCGCGCTAACTTTGAGCTCGCTAATCCGGTTCTCCGAACACACCTGTTGTTGACGATTAGTATAGCTGGATGAAGTAATCTGAGATCACTGGGTGGCTTAAAAGGGGCTACGCATCGATAGTAGAAACATTGATCGGTATTCAGTATTTTACGGCAGCAGAGCAAGAACTCTTGATTGAGGGATATCAGGAGTTTCAGAGTTTAATTAAAACGCAAGGGACCACTGCAAAGCTGAAAAAGCAAGGAGAGAGGGCTGGCAGAAAGTTGCTGACAAATTAAACTCGTAAGTAATTTATTATATTATATTACATTATATCCTCTTTCACATTAGAGCCACAACAGGACCCACTAGAACATGGGAACAAGTAAAAAGTGGAAATATAAGAATATTCTACAGAATAGTAATATTTATCACTATATATTGCTTTTAGTCTCCTGAAAAGAGACCCTGAAATAATCTGTTTGTTTGTTTTATAACAGCAACCAAGAAAAGGGCAGAGCAAATAAAGACAGGTGGTGGTCCTGCACCCCCTCGTCACACCCCGGCAGAGGATCTGGCCCTAGGGTTGAATGCCACCAGACCCATTGTTGAGGGCATCCCTGGGGGCAGCTCTTCCTTAGACCAGCAGCCGGGGTGCAGTAGCAGCACCTTCATAACTGGTGCTATTTGTACAATGTAAAATATTTGGTTGTTGCCTTAATTAAAATGCTTTTTGTACTGTGACATTTATTGACATTGTGGGGTTTTTTTTGTGTAGTTTTACATAACACTCCATCACTTCTACCTATTCCCATGCAAGGGGTGACTGAAGCATGCACAGTAAGTTGAGATATATATATATATATATTTATATATATATATATAGAGATATATATATAGATATATATCTATATATATATGTGTATATGTATATATCCCGTCTATCCCGCAATATACGCTGAATTCTAAATACTCTCCTTATCAATCTTGCACCTTCCGCAATGGGTTGCTCGCGTACAAACGGACAGGACATGGCTGCGACAGACTTCCCAAATCCACCCTTCGCTTTTATAGTCGTGGTCTCTCATCTTGATTGCACGTAGTAATTTACTATTACTACCCTAAAATATGAATTACATCTGACATGATCTACTACATGACATAGGATGATTAATAGTACATTTCCCTTTTTTTCGGAATGACCTGTATGTATCTGTATGAAATCAATAAAAGAATCCTAAATATTTTATATTTCCCGATTGGCAGTGGAGAAGAAGAGGGATTATGGAAGGAGCAATTAATCGGAGGACTGTAGATTTTGACCAGTTAATTGAGTAATCTGAAATTTTTGCAAACGAGTTTATCAATTCAATTACCCCAGAGATATTGGTTTGTGAATTTTGGAGATACAGTAACACATCATCCGCATAAAGGCTGATTTTATGTTCCACATTCTTGCATTTTATGCCCTTAATTACTGAATTCTGTCTAATTGCTCCTGCTAGTGGTTCAATAAAAATTGCAAACAGTGAAGGGAGAGTGGGCATCCCTGCCTGGTGCCCCTCACGAGACAGAAGCTGGAGGATGTCATTCGTTCTGACACAAGCTGTTGGGGAATTATATAATATTTTTAACCATGTTAATGAAAGAAGATCCAAAACCAAATTTGTCTAAAGTTGCAAATAGAAATTTCCAGTTAACTCTGTCGAACGCTTTTTCTGCATCTAAAGAAAATATTGTAGTTTCCAGGATTTTACTATCTGGAACAACCCTGACATATTACAAAACAATAATATGATAAACTTTTCAGATTGGAGTGGTAAAGGAATCAAACATTTAGAACATATACTAGAAGGAACAGAATTTATTTCATTTGACAGACTAGTTACACAATATGGGATCAACAAGAAAAGATTTTTAGAGTATCAACAAATTAAATCCATAATAAAAAAGAAATTTAAACCGGGCAAAGTTGAACTACAAACACCACCAAGTGTGGTTCAATTTCTTACTCTTAAAACCCCCAAATTACTTTCCAAAATATACAGAATGCTTTCTAAACAGATGAATCAATATCACTTCCTATTGCAAAATGGAAAGCGGATCTATCAGTTAACTTAGACCAAAACTTCTGGTCTCAGATTTGCTTAAAAACCTTTCATCTAATTAGAAATCCCGGTCTTCAATTAATTCAATACAAAATACTACATAGAGTGCACTATACAGTCTTCGGATGTTCAAGATGGGCTTTACGTCTACCAACAACTGCTCACACTGCCAAACCAATTCACTGGACAGTTATATCCACGCTCTTTGGTACTGTCCACCAGTTCAGAAGTTTTGGCGCGAGATATGTGAAGACTTGTCAAAGTGTCTGAAATGTAACATTCCAACTTCCCCTTTAGTGTGTTTGTTGGGCAGCTTAGAAAATGTCACTACAGAAAAGAATATAGCCCATATGGTTTTCACTGCCCTATGCATAGCCAAGAAAACAGTCCTCATGAACTGGAAAAATAAAAATAATCTTAATTCTAACCAATATAGAAATTATCTATTAGATTACATTAGTCTTGAAACAGCCTCTGCCACCATATCAGATCAATTGCTCTGGGCTCCTTTGATCAGCTCCATCACCTAGTGGGTGTGGGGGGGTCATAGTTTGGTCCCGCCTTCACTGTTGTGATTGGTGTGGGGATTGGGACGGGCTTAGGGCGTCGGGGGGTTCCCCAGGAGCATCTTCCTTGGGGGGCTCAACCAGGGGTAGCAGTCATTGCCTATTAGGGGCTCTGTTGGCTCTTAGGTAACGTTTCCTCGTGGCTGCGTGTAGCGGGGCTAGAGGAGGGTCTGTGCTGACGGACGTGGGTTACTGACCTGGGAGCCTGGCTGCCCCTGGGTGGATCCGGGACGGGCGTGAGGTTCTGGGGGCGCTCTGTCTCTGGGCTGGGACCCTAGCCGGGCCTGGTTGGTGTGTTGCCGGGGTTGTGGGCGGGTGGGTGTATGGGGGCCCAGCTCTGGCGCAGGGTGCCGCTGGTGCATCGAGCCACCTGGGGGGCTCTTCGGCTGGTGGGGGAGGTTGTGACACCTTGCAGGAGCTCTCCTCTCTTCAGGAACTCTCTCTGCAGGAGGGGGAGATACAGGAGAGTTGGAGGAAGATCTCAGCCTGGGGTCTATTGTCTTGTGTAGTCTGGAAGATGAGTGGATGATGGGTGGGTGCAGTTTTTCTCTGTGGTGGGGTCAGGTGGACTGTCCCGGGCTCTGTGGGGCCGGGCTGCGCTGCTGCACTGGGCCCGGTCCGGATGGGCCTGGGCCCCCTTTCCCTGGCAGGTCGTGGGGTATGGGGGTGCCTACTGGGGTCAGCGGGGGAGCTGGCCCCAGGGAGGGGTCACTTGCCCCTCCCTTCCTTCCCTCCCCATCTCCAGCTGCCTCCCCTCTTCCCGCTCCACCACAATCACCCACACATGCAGGGCCTTGGGGTAGGGGTGTGTCACTAGGGTGCAGAGGAGGCATCTTCCCCCTCTGTCCCCTTCTGGCTGCCTCTGCCTCAATTTTATCCCACAACTTAGACATTCACATTACTCACACTCTCATTACACATACATACAGGATCTTGGGGGTGGGCACGCCCACACAGAATCCAAATTACCATCAGGGTGTACACCTCACCCCTGGCGTCGTTGCGCACCTCTCAATTTTAAATACACGTAGACATTGAGGGCTAGCAGGAGGGGCTATGCGCTTACCTACTGCTCTGGCAGGTAGCTCCATGCCCTCCTGGGTGGAGCTAATGTGGCTGTAATTAAGGAATTTAATTTAAGATGGCACTACGAGACAAAACGTCAGGATATGCTGGAAAAACCTAAATGCAGAAACTACAGAAAGTAGAAGAGCTAAAGAAGAATCTGAAATTTCAGCAGACTTTTTGACTGAAAACTGAATAGATTAATAGGCTCTGTTTTGAGTTTTGTTAAAAAAAGAATGACTTCATATAGGGAAAAATATATATCACATCTGCAGGACACCTTAACCTCCTAAGACCCAAACTCTTCCACGACATGTATTTTTAATTTCTCTTTGATATTTGGGCTGATTGGGGCCCGATAAACAAAGAATTACCAGAGTTTTTTGGGTTTTTTTGCCTAATTTCTGTTTCTAAGAAAAATGAGAGCCACATATGAGGATATTCATTTAAAATTTCGATAGAACAATAGCAGTATAATGTCCTCGTAAGTGGATATCAGGCCCTTGTAGAGCAAAATTGAGTATTTTGGTCTAAATAACCCAAAATGTGATGTCCACATATGTGGACGCCAGGTCCTATGAGGTTCAACTAGTTTTTTAATTAAGCAGCAAGGCAGAACAAAGACGGGGCTGTAGCAAAACACAAGGACTAAACCCCAATTCAACCAGAACCAGAACTGATCCGGAATTAAAACAGGACTACAACAGTTCAAAATCAGGACTACTTAGGATTTAACCAAGACAGAACCAGAATCAAAACTAGATGATAGGAGCACTAAAAATCATCATAGACCTGCATTACACTTATTTTTTTATTCTACCAAAGTACACTATTTAGATTCAGAAAAGTTTATATAATTATTTAACGACACAGGAAATCATCCCTGCCTGTGGCCATCTCCCTCTACAACTCATCTACTTAACACACACATATATAGATATATATATATATATATGTACACAGTGGGGCAAAAAAATATTTAGTCAGCCACCGATTGTGCAAGTGCCCCCACCTAAAATGATGACAGAGGCCAGTAACTTGCACCAGAACGTCAACTGTGAGAGACAAAATGTGAAAAGAAATCCATGAATACACATGATAGGATTTGTAAAGAATTTATCCGTAAATCAGGGTGGCAAATAAGTATTTGGTCAATAACAAAAATACAACTCAATACTTTGTAACATAACCTTTGTTGGCAATAACAGAGGTCAAACGTTTACTATAGGTCTTTACCAGGTTTGCACACACAGTAGCTGGTATTTTGGCCCATTCCTCCATGCAGATCTTCTCGAGAGCAGTGATGTTTTGGGGCTGTCGCCGAGCAACACGGACTTTCAACTCCTGCCACAGATTTTCTATGGGGTTGAGGTATGGAGACTGGCTAGGCCACTCCAGGACTTTCAAATGCTTCTTACGGAGCAACTCCTTTGTTGCCCGGGCGGTGTGTTTTGGATCATTGTCATGTTGGAAGACCCAGCCGCGTTTCATCTTCAAAGTTCTCACTGATGGAAGGAGGTTTTGGCTCAAAATCTCACGATACATGGCCCCATTCATTCTGTCCTTAACACGGATCAGTCGTCCTGTCCCCTTGGCAGAAAAACAGCCCCATAGCATGATGTTTCCACCCCCATGCTTCACAGTAGGTATGGTGTTCTTGGGATGCAACTCAGTATTCATCGTCTCCCAATCCTCTGCTGTATCATCCATGTGCTCTCTGGCAAACTTCAGACGGGCCTGGACATGCACTGGCTTCAGCAGCGGAACACGTCTGGCACTGCGGGATTTGATTCCCTGCCGTTTTAGTGTGTTACTGATGGTGACCTTTGTTACTTTGGTCCCAGCTCTCTGCAGGTCATTCACCAGGTCCCCCCGTGTGGTTCTGGGATCTTTGCTCACCGTTCTCATGATCATTTTGACCCCACGGGATGAGATCTTGCGTGGAGCCCCAGATCGTGGGAGATTATCAGTGGTCTTGTATGTCTTCCATTTTCTGATGATTGCTCCCACAGTTGATTTTTTCACACCAAGCTGCTTGCCTACTGTAGATTCACTCTTCCAGCCTGGTGCAGGTCTACAATACTTTTCCTGGTGTCCTTCGAGAGCTCTTTGGTCTTGGCCATGGCGGAGTTTGGAGTCTGACTGTTTGAGGCTGTGGACAGGTGTCTTTTATACAGATGAGTTCGAACAGGTGCCATTCATACAGGTAACGAGTGGGGGACAGAAAAGCATCTTACAGAAGACGTTACAGGTCTGTGGGAGCCAGGGATTTTCCATGTTTGAGGTGACCAAATACTTATTTGCCACCCTGATTTACGGATAAATTCTTTACAAATCCTACCATGTGTATTCATGGATTTTTTTTTCACATTCTGTCTCTCACAGTTGACGTGTACCTCTGGTGCAAATTACTGGCCTCTGTCATCATTTTAGGTGGGGGCACTTGCACAATCGGTGGCTGACTAAATACTTTTTTGCCCCACTGTGTATATATATATATATATATATATATATATATATATAAATATATATATATGCCTGTATATATTGTACTATTCTTAGTTAGTGTATTGTCTGTCTTGTTAAAGTCTGTTTATTATGGAGCACTGTAACAAAAAAATAATTTCCCCTAGGGATCAATAAAGTATTCTGATTCTGATTCACCAGGACTGTTACAGATGAACCTGCATACTGGGTTTTGCTGGGTAATGTGAACAAGATACAGCCAGAGGTTGGCCATAGGATAGACTTCTCCTCTTCAGCTGCTCCAAAAAGATTCTGATTCTGATTGTTGTGCAAATAAGCCTGCAAAACTTAATAAATATAGAATTTGAAAAATAACAAACCTAAAAAGAAACAGTAGGTACGAGATACATGAGTACCTATGATTCGGGTGATACTTTTGGTAAACAACCATTTGACTAACATGTCTGTCTCACCTGCTCTTGCTCGTCTCTGTTCTGTCCTCATTCTCTGCTCCTCTCTCTCCCTCTTTGTGCTGACAATCATCAAATATACAGTTGAAACCAGATATTTACATACTCTTCAGATCAAAACACAAACACTTTTTTAATTGTAACATCAGGTCAGACCAAATGTTAATTTTTTTAGGTTGATAAATATAAAAACATATTTGTTAACATTAAGAGTAAAGAGAGAAATTGTCTATTTCTTAATTGTAAATGGCACCAAATTGTATTCAAAATTGAGCCACACTTATGGAGCTCCACAATTCCTGGTGTCTTGGTTGACAGGCATATAAGCAAAACACAGGCTCTGGCTGTGTCCCAATTCAGGGTCTGCACGCTTGAAGTACGCACACTACGCGTACTACATACGGTGCGTACTATAAGTACGAGAAGTTCAGAAGTGAGAGGCTTGTGAAATGGGACGGTCTAGCCTTCATCGTGCTGCTCAGGTTGCCCATACAGAAGCTGTGGCAAGATCTGAAAACTGCTGTTCACAAATGTTGTCCATTTAATCTGACTGAGCTGGAGCTGTTTTGCAAAGAAGAATGGGCAAGGATTTCAGTCTGTAGATGTGCAAAGCTGGTAGAGACATACCCTAAAAGACTGGCAGCTGTAACTGCAGCAAAAGGTGGTTCTACAAAGTATTGACTCAGGGGGCTGAATAATTATGCACACCCCACTTTGCAGTTATTTATTTGTAAAAAATGTTTGGAATCATGTATGATTTTCGTTCCACTTCTCACGTGTGCACCACTTTGTATTAGTCTTTCACGTGGAATTCCAATAAAATTGATTCATGTTTGTGGCTGTAATGGGACAAAATGTGGAAAAGTTCAATACGAATACTTTTGCAAGCCACTGTACATGTTCATACTTTTATTCCACAATCAGAGAGAAAGAAACAGAGAGAGAGTGCAGGACAGACAGACAGGTGACAGTCTCAGGTGTACACACTGCTACAAAACAGCACGAGAGAAGGAGGATTTAGTGTTTGTGTTATTACGAGTGCTAAACAAGAAGAGTTCCAGATGGTCCAGTGGACACATGTGTGACTCCTGTGATTAAAGCATCTTTCTTTCAGCTTAACGAGTGAACCGTCAGCTCGTTCAAACACACGTTAAAGTCCGTTTGGCTCGACACCACCGAACAGAGGCAGCAATATAACATAGCTAACATTAACAGTGCAGTGGATCCTGCTTGTGCCGTGATATTCAGGACTGAAAACCGAGCAGCATCACTGACTTTCAGCTTGTTGTGTTTGTGGATATATGACTGACTTTAATTATCCATAAAATCATCACATTCTCTGTAAGATTAAGGTCGACTATATATATATTTTAAAGTAAAGGCTTTAAAACCAAGTTAGTACAAACATCACTAATGTCACATAACTTTGCTGACATGTGGCCAACAGTAATGTTTTAATGTTCTTCGTTATTAAACATTTGCACATAATAAGTGACATAATATCTGTATCAGTACTAGATTTTGAAAGTTCGCTCTCCGGCCGCTCCGCTTCGGCCATCTGCCAAATTTTGCGGCAAAATTATCCACACCCACCGCCGCGCTATGGATTGTGGGATATATGAGACCACGAAGCGTGCACCGGACCACGCTTGATATTTGGGGAAATCGACGGCGCTTTTGGAGTATGCATTTGAAGTACATTTTGAATTGGGACAGCCGTCGTCGCGTGGCGGTGACGTAATCGCACTTAAAATGCGTACTTCAAGCATGCATACCCTGAATTGGGACACAGCCACTGTGTTTTGCCTTATATGCATCCACAGGTGTGCCACCAATTTACTCACATGGACTCTACTAACCTATAAGAAGCTTCTTCAGCTCAGAATGGAATCGTCTGGAGTTTTCTTATTAATTAACAATAAACTTAGTGTGTATGTACTCCTAAATTTGATGAAAGCGATAAAAAATAGACAGCTCTGTCTCTCTTTATTCTGACATTTAACTAATTCAAAAGATATTTCAATATTTATTTATCCAAAACAAAACAAGTTTACTCTAAATTGATGTTGTACAGTAAAAAAATGTTCTTCTGTTTTCCAATAAAGCGTATTTAAATATCTGGTTTAAACTGTGAATATACTGCTGTGTATTGAAATTCATCTTGTTTTGCATAGAAATATACTGAACAACATACAAAGCATAATATATAAAATAACATCTACCTGAGTTTTGTCTTTGTAAGAAGCTCCTTATGTCCATTCTTGTATATCAGTACATTACTGAAACACTATTTAGCCGTGAAGGGTAACAACTGAAAATATGAAATAAACATGTAAGTTAAGACTCTCTAAAGAAACAGCTTTGTTGTTGTTCGGCTTTTCATTTCACCATTTAGTAGATTCACTTCAAGAGCAAGTAACGCAATATGGGTCAAGTGATCAGTTTGATATCAATCTTTCGTGATACACCGTCATATTTACATTACTTGTACAGTACGAATGATTTGCTTTGGTACCTTGTCAAACTTCAGTTCTCCTCTGTCTGCCTCACTCCCGTTTTTCCAACAGCTTACTCGAGGCAGCAGCTTCCCCCGCCCCCTCGCTTGGTGCCTGAGCTCTCCCCGCTCTGCCACTGGTTCTCAATAGAGTTTTTGAGCTCAGCAAGGAAATCTGTCAGTTCATGGACATGGCATGTATGATGCAGTGAAGGCATTTCAAGTGAAGCCTGCCACAAATGCACCAGTGCAACCTGCCTCACTTTCCCTGTTGCCAAGTAATGTTGAACCAAGTCAGCGGACTTTGCTGAACTGCACCTGTGCAGATTCAGCTGCAGTGTAATGATACACTTAAGGGAAAGTACGACACTGAATGGCCCACACAGTTTCTTAGTTCTTAGTTATGTTTTAATTTATTTTTTCTGGGGTTTTTGGCAGCATGTTCATATTTCTAACTTGCATAATTTTGACAGGATATATTTTTATGAGGAGCAAAATATTTAGTTTATTTTTTTTAGTTTTTTTTAATCTGGAATAATATTCCTGTCTGTTTTTATTCATACTTATGTTTAAAAAACATTGTTTTAGTGTGTTCAATTAATGTTCATGTTGTTTGGCCCGTGACCTAAGGTGTGCTTTGAGTTTTGGCCCCTGTGCAATTTAGTCTGACACTCACATAGAGTCTTTTTGTTAGAAACACTAGGGTAAGTAGGTTGGTGCCACCAATGTAATTTTGAGCTTGTTTTGAGTTGAGGTTTAGGGTCTTTCCCCTTGTTTTTGATTTTCTAGGTTAATAGCTCAACTAAGTTTTGGTTTTGTCTTTTTGGTGTTTTTTCTTCTTTGGCACAACCTAATTGTCCCTTTCTCCCTACATTTGATGTTTGACTTTGGGTTATTTATTTTGTGAGAGCGCTGCCATTAAACTTTTTTTTTATAACACCTGTACCGGGTTTCCAGAGTTGTTGTGTTATCCCCTCCTGCCCTTGAGGAGACGTAACACAAGTGGGGACTCGTCCAAGATATATATTCCAGGCCTATAGAGAACTCTGGTGCTTGGTACAAAATTACTTCCTTGTATTTAAGTATGGATTTCGACTTACAAGATTTCATTCGAGCTCCGAGTTCTGAGAAGTTTGACTTATGTCGTAAAGATGACTTGAGTATTGCAGCACACTTTGATATAGGGCTGGGCGATATGGCCTAAAATTCATATCGCGATATAATTTGAAACGTGTGCGGTAACGATATATATTGCGATATATTCTTTTCTTCTGTATAATGTATTTTCCACACTATAAGGCACACTTAAAATCCTTAAATTTTCTCAAAAATCGAGAGTGTGCCTTATGTATGAATCCTGGTTGTGCTTACAAACCTCGAACCAATTTTGCCATGCAGAAATCTGTTAAAAAATGTTTTAGTACAACTTTTGTAAGCCGCACTGCTTGATGGATTGTCAGAGCATTACGGCTGCCGTGGTGAGGAGCTTCATGGAGTAATCTGGGTCCAAAACTCAAACGAACACAGAGAGTTAAAAACGGTCTAAATTCTTTCATCTTTAATTAAATCATCAGCGTTGATTATCGGGTGTAACAATTAAGTTTAACATCCGGCAGAACACTCCAAACGACACAGGTTTGCAATCTCCCCAGCATGCAGAGTCTGATGTCGAGGCCTTCCCTATAGAGGGTATGCTTTTAAAATTGTTTTAAAGCTGAATCACAATGTCATTGTGCACTTATCTTCAAAACACCAGTTTATACTCCTGAATGTCATCTTGTTGTGATTTGTTTTTCTGTAGATTCCAGAAACTCTGTGAGGCCACTATTACAAGGCAAGTTCGAACATCTTGGAATTTCAGATTTTACATGGTATAAATGGTAAATGGCCTATATTTGTACAGTGCTTTAACTAGTCCCTAAGGACCCCAAAGCGCTTTACACATTCAGTCATCCACCCATTCACACACACATTCACGCACTGGTGATGGCAAGCTACATATACAAATATCATATATATGTGACAGGCAAAAACTAGCAAACACTTTTAGCAGTTAAAACAACTTATACTTGAATGCAGAATGTTACACCATCACTTATGGATATATTAGTTTTTCGCCTCTCACTGCTTAAGCCATTAATCTTTCTGGAATTGTTCTTTGAAACAGATGCGACCTCACAAAAGATATTAACTATGCTGTCAGACCTGACCAGAGCAGTTAACGAACTCCTCGAGGAGGTCAAAGCCATCCGCAATACCGGCTCCAATGAATCGGTAGATGCTGGGGTACTCCCTTTGGATTTGCCCTTGCACAACATTGAGGAGCTAAACAATGCAGAGGCAGCTCTTCAATCGCAAGAGGCAAATAAGGCAATGTTAAGTATATAAAGCTTATGTACACTTTGTAACTATAAAGTGTAATAGCTGTCAGATGTGATTTAAATGCATAACAACGGCATACAAACAAGCACTTGCATAAACATTTAAGACATGAGACACGCTAATTCCATCTCTTAAAATGTGTCTATAGGTGAGACGCTTTGCCTTGATTGGAGGGACCACACTGGAGGTGCGAGACCGCCGTGTAATGGCTTATGCCATCACAAACGAGCTGGCCTCGGTACTAAACTGGGCAGGGAAAAAAACCAAGGACCAGACGAAGCAAAAAGGGCATTTTAAAGATACCAAATATGCATCTGCACAGCGCAGTAAGTTTTACCGTTTATTGTAGTTTTATGAGCCTAAAGTGAACAAAAAAGGGATCGATTGATCTGCTGGGTGTGTTTCACATGTCCTATGTCCAGTTTTTGCTATATTACTTTGTCTTTTTTAATAGCATCCTTTAAAATAAAATAAACATGGGGTCCTCGGGCTTTACAAACTACAACCCGAGGACTAAATAAGCCAAAGACTCCATCTCCAGATTAACCAGACATGAATGTGGTAGTTAGAGTGCACTACTGGCAAAGGAATAAGCTTGAAAACGGGCTCTCTTTCCATTGTTTCCTCACCTGGAAGCATCATCAGGGAGCTTATGTGTTGGATGTTACCAAAATAAGGCGTCTAGCCTGGATAGCAGCTGCGAGACGAGCTGATATTCAGTTCTCTACCATCCACAGATATCTGTTGGTGTGCTTCAGTATTTTCATTCTGGTAAGTTCTAAATAAATTCATATTACTCTTTTATTTTCAATGCGCTCTGAGGTAGTGATGATAAATTTGATTCTTTTTACTGAATCGAGTTTTAATGAGTCACTCACCAAAGTGAATCGGGTTTTTTGAGTCATTTCATTCACTGAGTCAGTTGACCAGAGAGTGCAAAAAATGTACATTTTCACTCAAACTTAATTTGTTTCTCTTTTAATGCAAATCCTACGGCTAAAATGAGTGATTCTAAAAGAAAACAACTATTTTATAGAGCAAAAAAAAATTCTAAGGGGAACATTTATTTTGTTTATTTTTATTTTATTAGTATTTTCCTTAAATATAGGGTTAGGGATATAGGGATATATTGCTGCTAACAGCAACAGGGATGAATCAGTGAGTCAGTTGGGCTGGGAACTCATGTATGTACCGGCTCACTCCTGGTGGCCGATTGGCGGGGCCTGGTGCCTGTGGCCCGGCTGGGTGTCCAATTATGTGCCAGAATTGGACATTTTTGTACAACGTCTGGATATTCATGTATTGACAGCGCTGTAATTTTTCACTGTTTCATTTTAAAAACATAAATCTTTGCACAGATGATGTTTATATGTTGTTATGGTTCTTATCATTTTGCAGAAAAAAAGAGACTGCTAAAAATAAAAACATGAGAGGTTTTTGGACAAAGTTTGTGTTCTCCATTCTTTAAGCACCGGTTCGAGCACCGTTTAAGCACCGGCACCGTTTCAAAAGTACCGATTTGGCACCAGTATCGGATAAAACCTAAACGATACCCATCCCTACTCCTGGATAAGATGGTGAAGGTTTGCTGCGTTTTGGTGAACATGTGCCCCAGTGTGGTAGTAAAACCAGGGGAAAATACTCTTGTTAAATACTCTTAAAAGTCTTGTGCTGTATATATAGTGATACATTTTCAAAAGAGACAGTAAATTACAGAATGCTAGTAGTGGGTTATATTATATAAATGCTTTCATGATTTTATGTAAAAATTTTGTCATTTGTAAGCTATACATGACATTGATTCTACATTGTAACTGATGTGATATTCTACAAAGTGCTTTTAATTAAAAATAGGCAAACATTTGTTTGTTTCTTTATTCAACTTTTGAACAGTGGTAATTAGTAAGTACATAATCAGCAAATGCAAATTATTTACATGCCCCCTTAAATTAAAACATTATGGGTTATTCAGAACAGAACTATGCTTGGAAAAATATTTTCCCATCAGTTGATCCAACTCCTCCACAGTAGCAGGTGGAATTTTTCTGTTTTGAGGACGGCTTCTTTTACCTGTCACTACGGATGGTCTGTTTATGTTTTGATTGAGAGCCTTTTTTTTGGCAGCTGAAGAGGAGAAATCTATCTTATGGCCAACCTCTGGCTGTATCTTGGTCATATTACCCAGCAAAACCCAGTATGCAGGTTCATCTGTAACAGTCCTTGTGACACAGATCCTCACTGTTGCTTCTACTTTAAACAGAAGAGCAGGGACATGGCTGCAGGTCTCTGCGACTCCGGCCATACAGCTGCAGTGGGCGGCTTCAACCTTCCCTGTGATGCTCACAGTGACCCATGGCTGCAATGCTGGTTGATTCAGTCTTTGAGAGTGCAGTACCTGAAACATACACAGACAAAGTTCAAGACCAAGAACTTTAATAAGCCAAGGCCGACACAAATGTGTTGTATCTACGTTCAAATACATTAATCATAAATGTAACAAATAAAGTGTTTTTATGTATCCATCTATAGAAAGCTGCATGTTATATTTTAAATCTGCATGTTTCTTTTTAGAAAACTATCAGCAAAAAACCCAAGTATGTAATGCAAGGATGTAATCACATTCAAGAGTGAGAAAGCATAAAGTTAGACTTTAAGTTAGTATTACACAGAGTGCTAATATAACAGCTTTAAGATGCATTTGTAGATATTATTACGTGTTTTACCATCTTTATGGTGCTAGCTTAAAGTTACGGTGTAAACGTTAGCTTATATTGTAGTAAAGCTGTTACTGTTTAAACGACGTTAGCACAGAAATATTAGCTTCTGTCATGACTGATGAAGTTACTAGTTAATAAAGTTTCCAGTAAAGTGATTAATCGCAGCCACAGATTGACAGTAAATATCTTGATTAGCTTCAATGCATCTGTAATAAATATGTGCAAGTTTCAGTGCTTCGTTTAAACTGTATGATACTTATACTGACCCAGGGTCAGTGTAAAATACAATCCTAGCTGTGTGAACAAAGCCTGGCTCTTTTAATCCTGCATGACAAACCTCAGGATGCAGCTTATTATTACTCTTTCCTGCTGGCACACCTGTCACACCTGAGAGTCAGCTAGAAGCTTACAGTGACGTGGACATCATGCAAAGACTGCCAGACTCTGTAATACTGTAAATGACCAGTGACTCAGGTTAACACTAAACTTTAAACGGTACCTCTGTGTCTCTGTGTGTGCTGAACATTTAGGATTGAGTCAGGCTGCATCAGCTGAATTTGTTATTTGTAAATATCAGTATTTTTTATTCAGGTGTGGGGAAAATATGTAAGACTGCAGTGAAGCGATGTACCAGATGAATCCCTGGCCAAAGGTATCATACTTAAATCAGACTACTGATCCAGCCACATCAGCCTTTTGTGAGGTCTGTTTAAAGTAGACTTAAAATTAACTGCAGGTTCCTCAGAGGTGGACTGTGAGCACAGAAACACATGTTCATACATACAGCTGCAGCAAGCTTACATTAATTTTAAATAGATTTGTTACTCTGATGTCTGTCACTCTGTTAGTCCTCTGACAGACTGGTACCTGTCCAGGTGTGCTCTACCTATGACTACTGGGACAGGCTCTGGCTCCTGTAATAGAAATTTTCTATTATTCTCATTTAAAGTATTTAAGTGCTTATGCATATGCTTAGTTGTGACACTGTTATAGACTGTTCAGTGAAAGTTTCTAAAACTAGATGAACTTACTTCAGCATCAGCAGTTTGAGAAAACAACTCCCTTTACAGGTGCTGATAAGGCCAAGGGCACAAAACAGCTTAACCATTGATCTGTTAGGTTTCATAGTGAGGCGCGTGAAGTGTGGTATGATCAGTTTGTAACTTCCTCCCTCTTCCTTGGAATGCATAAAGGAGTAGGAGCACGACTTCTGTTGGCAGAGCTGACATGACTGAACTGTGATGTTTGATGTGTGTTGGCTCTCCTACGCACAGTAATAAATAGCTTGATCACAGCTCTTTCTGTGTTGCAGACTTTATTTACAAAATTCCACGACACCCCCCACCCTCCCACTGTGAACCTGAATTGAATATTCAGAAGACATTTGTTTAACCCTTGTGTGGTGTTCGTATTTTTGTTACTCAGCCAGTGTTCATGGGTCTGGTGGACCCGCCTAGAGTTTTGGCTTTCCAAATTAACACTATCAAACAATTTTATGTTAAATTACTCAACAGATGTTTACTTCATCCCAATTACAAGCCATATGAACAGCAAACATGGTTAATTTTTTCCCTTTACCTTTGTTAGATCACATTTATGAATTAATGTGCTTCTCGTTTTTTTTTATTTTTATTTTTTTATAAAATATTATAAAAAAAAAAAACTAAATCAGTTATAATCAAGTGGAGTGAGTGGAAAGACAACACATTTACACGTGAAGCAATATGTTTCACAACTAAATGCTGCTCAGCTGCTCATCAATGGTGACATTAGGCCCAGGGTTGTAAAACAGGGGGAGGTGGTGCACCCACTTAGCCCACACTGTCATGATGGCAGCTAGCTTGTCTCTCTGCCGTCGAGCTGGTCTGTCGTCTCGGTTATCACAACGGATAATCCTGGAAATTTTGTGGAAGTTTTCCAGAGACATTGATGCAAGAAAAGGTTCTTGCCGATTTCTGCGTCCCACAGGGATTCTGTGGATTCCCCTTTGGACCTGAAAACTCCTGCAAGGATAAGAACCCCAAAGTAGGCCTTTGGGGTTCTTAGATCAATTTGGTCCATCTCCTTCCACCTCTCTCCAAAAACACACCTTCCTGCAATCCAGAATAATTTTCTGGATGGAATCTGGGATGAAAAGCTCAAATGAAGACTTGATATCCTGCACATGAGTAACTGTCAGCTGTGTTGGCCCTAACTTATCACAGTAGCAGCTCTGCAGGGTGGCTTAGTTCTTGGGCAAGAAGACCATTCAATTTCACCAGTTACTGACATCCATATTTCTTCACCTGCTGTCTGGTGGGCTTGTTCTGGTCCTGGAGCTGACTGCTGATGGGGTACTCGCCTTCCGTTTTGTTACTAAATGGTGCTCAACCTCATCCTCTTCTTCAAAGTCACTGTCAGACTCTGAATTTTCAGAAATGTGAAATATTCTGAAACCTCTTTGTCAACATCATCATCCGAAGCTCCTCTCTCTTCCAAAATCAATTGGATGGCCCTCGCAGCAGATAATCTTTTGCCATCTTGATCAGTTGTGATAAAGAACCACACTGGCAAAGTCTTATTTATAGTATTATGCCCCTAATTTGCAGGTGGGACAGCGTGTGAGAAAATAAAATTTGGATCCCTAAGAAATAGGGTAAAATGTGCGGGAATGTAAGAGCAGACGGTGTTGATAGTTGAATTTTCAACAATGTTGCAACTTTGTGCGGGAGCAGGAGGGGAAGAAAACACTATCAGCAGCACCAGAAAGGAGGAAGACAGAGTGTGGGAACACAGGACCTACACTTTCAACACTTTTATTAGACCTGGGTCCAGTGGACCCAAACACCTTGTATGTAATGTAAATGCGTGGGGGGAGGTACAGTATGAGGTCATTGAAAATTAGTTCGGATTTATGTTCTTCACAGAAAATAAGCCAAAGCCAATGAATTTCAGGTTGAAAAAATAATTAATTGTTTCATTTTTCTTTTGAAAAAAACTGAAAACGGGTCTCACAGACCCGAACACCATACAAGGGTTAAATACTTCTAGAAATCTGAGCTGTTGTGTCCTTGGATTGTGTGGTAATAATATTAGAGCTGGCAATCTTTCTTACTGAATCTCTACTGTGAGTCATGTTACCTAAGATTAATTCTATGTTTACCTGACAGCCTGGACAAATGTGCTGTGTGAAGGGATGTAAATCAAATCAGATCTTAACTGCTTACATTTAAGGAGCCTGTTCATATTTAATTGTAATATGAACCAATGATTTTCTGATTGCTGATTCTAAGAGAGTCTTTGTGGAAATTTGTCTTTTTGTCATTTTAATTCTCTTTTCCGTTTGCCAGAACAGTTCTCCACAGTCACTGTCCACATGGGTCAGTGGGACCAAGAAGCACTCTGCTAATGTGGACTCTGACCAGCAACATCCAGCAAGACACAGACAGCGTTTTCTATTTCCCAGCTGGAGTTTTTTGTTTGTCTGTGACTGGAGAGTCAGGTTTTTGTTGAAGCTGGAGGAACAGCCTCACACTTGCAGAGGTAAGTCAGTTTGCAGAGATGCCTCCCACCCTGGCTTTTATGTGCTAGATTTCTTATCTGAAACAGTAATATTTCAGTGACTGCTGCTTATACCACAGGTTAATACACTCTACTGATCCCTGATGGGAGAATCATCACCTCTGCCAACAAAGAAGCCTGGTGGATGTTTGTTTACAGACTGATGATGGGACCTCATGCTCTGCATCTTCAACGTTTGTCTCTTGATTATTATTCATACCCAGTAATGTGAAGCATGCTCATATCTAGTATAACTGGATCAACCTGGTGCTCTTCATTTATGGAGGCTGTTGAGTCTGAATGTTGAATGTTGTGTATCTCATGTTCTCTGGGCGTTGTTGTCCTCAGTCTTTTTGCAGGATCAGAAAACAAAACCAGGATGACCGTAAATGTTTCTTCTCCAATTGGATGATGATAAGACTGTGACACGGGACGCCACCTTTAGTATTGTGATGAAGCAAAGCTCAGGGACGAAGTGTGATTAAATGGTACCCACATGTGTGCTGCTGAGAAGGATGTACAGGGGCATCTGCAGCCAAAATCCAAGCCTCCTCAGGTTAGTTTGTAGTTGCAGAATGCTATAGGACTGAGACAGCTGAGGCATCAAATGTTTGATTAAGCGATGAAAAAGAGAAGTATTATCACTTTTTAAAATCTTTAGCAACTTCAGGTCTGTCAGCGTGCTGAGGTCACAGAAACAAGAAAAGCAGCTTCAGACTTCAGAGTGTTGTTTACAGTTTTCTGTCATCATGATCTCCCCTGAAGTTTATCACTATTAGGCAAGCAGTAAGTGCACAATACTGTAATGATGATTCTGACTTTGGTCACGGTTGCATATTATTTTAATAATATACAATTATTTTTTGTAATTCATATTTTTTCTGTTAATTAAAAATTTACTTTGTGAAATTTGTATTTGAGAATGCAGAATGTGACAATATATTTTTGTTCAACATTTAATTTCTTTCAGTTGCAATTGTTAAATGAAATATATATATATATATATATATATATATATATATATATATATATATATATATATATATATATATTCTGATCTATGCTCACAGATGGAGATGGTGTGGAGAGACGGTGGTGTTTCCTCAGAAGAACTAGCAGAGTCACAAAGGGCACGAGTCCATCTCACATCCTTGACTTACTGACTGATGCTCGTCTGCACTGCACAGAGGAAATCAACTGACCGAGGTTTGTCCAGTGACGTGTTATGAAATGTATATTTGTTTTATGCTTACAGATTTGTTTTTCTTGGCAGAGGCTCTGCAGAGGTTAGACAAAGCAGAGAAAATATGTGCTTTACATTTTACTGTGATTTACTGGGACATTTGTTGCTCTGATGTTTAGCA
>NW_027052176.1:0-22681 GCF_036321145.2 Pelmatolapia mariae | reverse complement strand
TTTCCACAGTGTAGATTGGAGCTTCTTATATGCCGTGCTTGAAAGGTTTGGCTTTAATAGAAATTATGCCCACATCACACCAGTTTTAGCCAACCTACATATATTGATATCCTATCGATTTCAAAATTCTCTTGCTAACCTTTAAAATCTTAAACCATTTGGCTCCCAGCTATCTATGCGAACTCCTCCATTTGTATATCCTTAATAAGGCACTTAGATCTTCCAATCAAATGCTCCTGACGCAACCGAGGTCTTGTCTGAGGTCCAGAGGTGATCGGGCCTTTGCTGCTGTAGCTCCCAGACTCTGGAATAACCTCCCTCCTTATATTTGTTCCTCAGAGTCCATCCAATCTTTTAAATTGCGTCCTAAAACTTATTATTTTAGTCCGGCTTTTGATTCAAACTAGTATGCTGTTTCGTGGCTAGTTATGTTTTTATTAACCCATGTTGTTCATATTGTTTCCTGCCCTTCTTTTAACTGTTTCTTTTATTCTGACTTATGCTATTGCTCTGATCGACTGTGAAGCACTTTGATCAACTTTGTTGCATTATTATGTCCTATAAAAATACATTTTCAACTGATTTGATTTGAAATCTATTTACCAATCTCCTACAGCTCGAATTAGAATCAATGGTAGCTTAACAGAGCAAATCTCTCTCTCTCTCTCTCAGAGAGATGTACTCGCCAGGTTTGTTGTCTCTCACCTCTTCTCTTCACTCTATACATTGAACCGCTGGCACAGGCCATCCAACAAAGTGAGGAAGAGGAATAAATATTAAAGGGGAAGAGCACGTCATCAGCTGATTTGCAGCTTTTCATACTCTATTTAAAAAAATCCAAACCAAACTATAATTCCACTGTTTAACCTCCTAGGACCTGCCGTCCACATATGTGGACATCACATTTTGGGTTATTTAGACCAAAATACTCAATTTTGCTCTACAAGGGCCTGATATCCACTTACGAGGACATTATACTGCTACTGTTCTATCAAAATTTTAAACGAATATCCTCATATTTCGCTCTTATTTTTCGTAAAAACAAAAATAAGGTAAAAAAAAAAAATCTGGTAATTCTTTGTTTTTACATTCATCACGCCCCAATGTGACCAAATATCAAAGAGAAATTAAAAATGCATGCTGTGGAAGAGTTCGGGTCTTAGGAGGTTAATGTAATTCATATCTCTGCCAAAAACTCGAGGTACAAAATTAATGTGACCAAAACTCAGATACTTGCTTTCAATTATTTGCCGTCTGAAGAGGTTAAAATAAGTTTAAACTGAACTGGACTGCAAAACAAATAAGATACATGGATGTAACTGTGACTAAACATTTGAGTGACCTTAATAAAACAAACAATGATGGACTGAGCACTCACATTAAACATGATCTAAACCAATGGTCAACTCTTGCACTAGACTTTAGTGCAAGAGTCACAACAATAAAAATGAGTATCCTCCCACGGCTATTGTACCTTTCCCAATACCTGCCAGTTAAGATCCCAGTGGAAAATTTCAACAACTGTGGTAGGCTCATCTCTTGTATGGAACGATCAAAGGCCTAGAATAAAATATTCGAAATTAATACTGTCTAGGAAGCAAGGTGGTGTGAGACTCCCTAATCTAAATGATTATTACGATGCAGCCCAAACCCAGACCAGCGATAAAGTGGTGTTATCAGAACTTTAAATGGAAAGATATTGAAGTAAAAGTACAGGATGTCCCAGTCCAGACTTTTCTTGGAAATTTGCAACTTAAGAAAACTTTCCTATAACATCCCACACTCTAGAGATTTGGTTTCGGCCTAGTTCAACAAAGTAAGTTGGAAAAAGAGGTTAAGAGGTTAAACTGGGCTGATTATGATGTTGGTGTTGTACCAAGTGAACATAACTCAGGATCCAGGAAGTGGGAACAAAAAGGAATAACAGTGATTTGTACAATAATGAAAGATGGCCATTTGAAGTGAGAAGTGGAGATTATATGGAACCAAGGAAAATAAATGAACGAACAAAACATTTAAGGTTTATGTCTATAACTTTGTATATCCATATATATGTAGGAAAAGTGTGTATATGTGCTGGAGAATATGTGCTGCTGAGCATATGTAGGCATGCATATGGTAGCTGATTATAATTGGCACCCACACCTTTTATTCACATTAGTTATGTTTGTTTTGACTGTATGATTGTTGATTTCTCCTGAAATGTCTAAATGTTTAAACTGTGACAAAACTATTAATAAAAACTACAGTGTCAAAAAAAAGAAGAAAAAAACAATAAATGTGTATAAAGTGCTTTAAATACTCAGGTAAAGTAGAAAAGCAATAAGAACCAGTTCATTTACTGTTTAACAATCCCAGTATACATAAATATTGGCAGGCTGCCAAAGAGCTGTGAAAAAAAGGAACTTCCTGTTTCAAGCAGAAACTGCAGGGTTAGGTTAGGGTTAGTGAAATTAGTGAGATTCCTCCACACTAACACTTCTCCATTTTGTCTTCACCTCCATTTTGTGTTGACTCTACACTTCAATGCAGTCAATTTATTTCATGGCTAAATTATTTATGCATGTGTCTCTTTTGTTTACTGTCAGTAGCATTAAACATCCACAGTTTTACATCATCATCATTACAGAACAATAATTAGAATTTATCCTAAAATGTAACCAAACATTAAAGCTCGGCTGATTTTTTTCATCAACAACATCTTTAGAAACAAACATCAACAACCAGGAAGCAGCTTCACCTCTGATCACACACACACTCAACTCTACTCACTCACCTGGAGGATCAACACTCAGGTGGATGATGCTGATGGGGTCATTCTTTAAAAGGGCTCTCTCCCTCCGGCTTGTTCCTCTCTTGAAGACACTGTACTTGTATTTTCCAGCATCTGCAGCATCCTTCAGAATCAGAGACACGTCTCCATCCTTCATCTGTCTGTCCTGCAGATCCACCCGGTTCTTAAAAGATGGATGCTGGTCTTCTGGATCAAGCTGCTTGTCTCAGTACTAAAGGACATGTTCATCTTCCAGGTCAGCTCCTCCTCTTGACTCTATAACTATGAAGTTGTTGTTTGGAGCTCGACAGAGTGACGTCCTGTGCAGACTCAGCTGTGATGACTTTCTAGTCTGAAAGAGTGAAAGAAACACAGCAGAGATGCTATGAAGGTCAAAGTGCAATCACTCATTTTTACAGCACCGATAATTAAGAGAAGCTACAAACAGAGACATGAAGTCACTTAAGCAGAGAGAGCACAAAGACACTGGAAGCTTAAATTGATCAAAATCTGAGTATTGCTAGAGACCCATGTGTAGGAGCCATATGAGTTGCTCTTTTTCTGTCTAAGTGGGTTGGTTTAAATGGACTCACTGTATTGGTGCACGGGTGTGGGGCGTGTCTCATGGGTGTGGTAGAGGATAAATGTGGTTGCATTCACCTGTTCACAGCTCCTGATGTTGATGAGCAGAAAGGTAGGGTGAGCATGGGGCAAAACTTTCTGTTGAGCGCAGCTTGAATGACTTTGATAGATTTTGACTGTAACTTGATGTTTTTTGTATATTTGTGCACTAATTGATGCCATAGGCCAAGTTGTTATTTGGCATACTAATTGGTGCCAATTGGTGATAGGTGGTGATTTGCAGTTATTTGTTTGTGTGGTCTGTGCATTTGTGTAATTGTTAATCCCATGTGCTGATTTGTATGTTGGACAGCTGCATGCGGAATAAAAGGAGCAAATGGTACAGAAGTGTATTTTATGCGTTTATTGTTGCGCGTCATCTGTGTGCTCATGTTTAGCCTGCCGCGGCCGTTGATTGGAGGAGCCGCAACACCATGGTACTCTTCTCCTTGTATCTTAGCCCCACCGGAGATGTGAACTCAGGAAGGGCAATGAAGACAGAAGTCGAGAAAACAGGTTCAAGAAAATGAGACATCAGTGAATCACCAAGTTGGATCATGTCAGTATTTTATAGTAAGTGGCGTCTCAGATTAACGGGCTACAGTCAAAGTGTGTAAAACAAACGGTGGTGAATGGAGCAGCTACAAAGTTCACTTTTCTTCAGGTCAGAGTTTGTGGATCAGGTGCTTTATGGAGGTTTTAATGGTCATTACAGGAAGTGTAATGAAAGAAACTGTAATGGGTGAAAGAAAACTGTAGAAGCAATTACAAGTTGAATCTGGTAGTTGGGGTTGTTAGCTAAGATACCGTCATTAAGAAGCGGCACAACTAATGTCTACGCGAGCTAATTTACGATGTGCACCGCTAGCGTGGCCATTTATTTTTTAATGCACCTTCTCAGATTAATTCACTGCGTGTCGTGCCATCAGTTAACGCTTCGCGTGCCGTACCCAGGGTTGCCAACCCGTTTTAAACCATTTTAGCCTTGAGTGTCCTGTCAAACACAACAGACATTAAAGAGATAAGAAAGAGATGCTTTTAAAAAATAAAATCTATTATGTATAATTACAAACATACTAGTTAGTATATACCCATATTGCAAATAACTCTGTTATTTAAAAGCTTGCTGTTGTAAAAAATAAATTTTTAAAGCGATTCAGATGCATTTTGGGACTTTTGTATCTTGTCAGAAGAAATGAGCTCATACTCAAAAAGAAGGAGATGTGACTGGTCTGACAGAACTCTGTACCTGCATGATTACAGATCAATCATAAATGGACTGGAGGGAGAGGTCTTGAGTCCTCCCAGTTGCACAAGACGTGGCGGCTTAAATTTTGCCTGCTCAGAGAGATCACCATACCACGGTCATATCTCATGATGCTCTCCAGTACAGCCTTCTGCTTTTCTCTATATTTGAATGCAATGTTTGCGCCTTGTGTTCCACGTCGTTTATTTAAAGCTGATGTTAATTATTAGGATGTCTATCTCAGCTACCACAGGGCAAGAGGTGGGCCAGTGCCATCCTCTGAGGGTTAGGGTCCATCTAATGCACACCATACACTGCAATTGTACACCCTTTTGCACATGCTCTACAGAGAAAACAAAGCTTTACAGTTTATAGTGAAAAATGTCGATTATATATATTTAACCTCTGTAATAGTCTAAATATTTATTATTGAGCCATTTGTACATAATAGAGCTTTTTCATTTATTTTGTAACTTTGTAATTTATTGTATTATTGACTTTAGTTCAGTCTGTTATTGTTACCGTCTTTGAGCAGCTGTAATAATTTCCTTAGAGATTAATAAAAATATTCTGATTCTGATTTTCGATTACAATCGAGTTGCACCTAATGTGCATAGGTTCGTTGTAGCAATGTGGCCATGCTTCCCGTGAAACGAACACAACAAACATGGACGCTGAGGTGACGATATACCTGCTGCTCAGTCTGTAGCTTTATGGAAGATTTGGGGACCACAGTGCTCGTTTCAGGGTCTCAGTTTTGATTTTTGTAACAAGACACACGTGACTCGTCAATTATAACTTAAGAGTTTACTATAATAAGGTACACGCCTGGCACATTATACACAGTAACCTGCCTAGTCAACTTATGTTGATGTCTTCTAATTTAGCAGAAGATTTATTCACGTACAAGGCAGAGAAATTTTTGCCTCTGTCACAGAGTGGACAGCAGAGTTTTTGTTTTTGTTTGTTTGTTTAATTATTAGTAAGTGTGCAGTATATTCAACAAAAATGTAGCATTTAACCTAGCTTGATTTAGACTTCTGTGGGAAATTACCTCCTAACTCACGTTGTAACCATTAGTAGTTCACGTTATCCAGGAAGAGATCAGCAAGTCAGGTCATGTCAAAGGTTTACAGTGTAGTTTCACTTGTTGTGCCACAAAGTGATTTCCAATGTTTCTATGTTTTTCTTATGTCTAATATATTGGCTTATATTGGTATGTTTTGGTAAATAAACTGTAATGAACAGGATTTGTGAAGGAGTTATAAAGACATGACTTGTTTTTGAAGTGTCTTTATAACAGCGTAATTGTTACAGTCCTTTTGATCACTTAAAGTGTGCTTACAGAACTGTGATGTTATATTTCTTAGCTAGATCTCTCTGGAAATTCATATTTTTAATGTCCATAAGACTTCAATCATATAACACAGCCTTATCATGAAATTACTGAAACCACAATGTAAAAAAATCAGATAGGTAAAAAACACTCAACTTTGAAATATCCATTCTTTTTCATAAATATATAGTCATACATATTAGGATATGACTGATTAGCATGCAGTGTTAAAAACAAATGCAGGTAGGCAGGTAAGGCTCGCAGTCAAAACTATTCTTTGAATATCTGACTTGTAAATAAATACACAAGGATATAACTACTGTGTAATAGACAAACTACTGCAGATCATTTATTATTATTAACAATACCAAATTATCAAAAAGGGCAGTTTTGTCACGTTTCGTTCCTACATTCAACCTAACCCTTTTTAAGCACCTCCCATGACACACAGTCCATCGCATTAAAAAGACCCTTCAGAACACTCTAATCTAGGATCAGCAGAACAAGATACGAGATGGGCCCTGGAAACTGCAGGATCTGTGCGGCGCTCTTTACCTGCTTCATCGTGTTGGTATCTGCAGGTGGGATTTGACTTTCATCAAATGTTTTTTTGAAAACAGCAGCAGCGGTGTAAACACAAGACACTAGCATTATTAGCATTAGCGTTTACGCCTAGGAGTTAGTTTAACTTAGCTTGGCGACAAGATCGAAGAAGCTTCTGCACAAGACCTGGGGGTGGGGATCAGGACAATGTTTGGCTACAACATCGCTTTCCACACCCGTCATTGTGTCTGTAGACATATACTGACCACCCGATCGACTCCTGTTCCTGACAAGGCCTTTTAGCTCCTCATGTCAAAGATGCAAGCTGAGTCGACACCGGTTAGCCCAGTTGACAATCAAGCGAGACGTCAAAGTAGAGGAATGGGTATTTGTATCTATGTGCAGAATGACCGGTCAAATAATAGCATAGTTTTGGGCGGCCTCTGGTCTCCAAAACGAAGAGCAGTGGCCGGCTAAATGCCGAGCTAACTAACAGCTAGCTAGCTGATGTTAGCTAGCACCACCTAACAGTGGTGATTCTTACTGCTCTCTGGATGCTAACGTTAGCATAGCTCTTAAAACAGTACCTTTTTGTCATTGTACATGTACAACGAAATTGTGGGTGCTCTACACCAACTGTGCCGGAATATAAATAGTAGACATCAAGACTAAATAACAAATAGGGGAAATCTGTACAATCGGACTATCATCAGTTAACTGCAGTCTCACCCTGGTTTCATATCATAAAAAGAATATTTTAATTAGGAAAACCTGAAGTCTGTACTTTTAAAATTATATCAACACGTGTAGTCTCGGAGTATGGGAGAAACCACACTTGAAACTATTAGAACTCTATTAAAACTTGTCCCGTGGACAGGTTTTACACACCCACAACTACAGGACTGCTTAGGACATCAGAGCTGAATAGCAGTCATTTTTGTCCTATACCAAGTGATGTGCTCGTTACACTACTTATTGATATTAAAGTTTATTAACATATTTTGTCCAGGACGATTTAACTCTACGTACCCCCACTACGCTTGTTAGTATTATTATTATTATTGATATTATCTACAATCCTTTGCCATTCAGTGCAGGGTGAAATTTGAGACAGTAGGTGGCGCCATTGTCCCATTTAACCGGGAACCTGCACCTTTACAGTTCTGTCACACAAAAGGACATGAATGACTACTGATGGCTAAAGGCTAATTTACACCATTGAGCCCTACACTACAAAATGTGATTGATTTAACACTGAAGCTGGATTTAATAAATGTTTGTGCCTGTACAAAATATGACGTGACAGGGTTGGTTGGTTGCTGCTGCAGTAAGCAACAAAGAGCTGAACTAAAACTGGGTGTTAAAAACAATAGTGTCACAATTAGTGAAGGGAAGTTCTTGTGAAGGAAACCGTAACTCTGAAACTGAAAGAAATCTGAGGAAAGTAAAACTAAAAAGCACCTAAATGCGATACTTTTGTACTGCCACTGGCTGCAAATACTTCTATCCTAATAAGCATATACTGGTCGCTTTCTGTCTTTTAGCAACAAAACTTGAGTTAGACTTCTGTGGGAAATTTAGGGCATCATCAATGATTTCTAGATTTGATTCGATTCTGATATCTGAATTAGGGAAATTTTGCTTATCAAATCCCACTCTAAGGAAATTACCTCATAAATCATGCTGTAACCCTCCGTTAATAGTTCACATTATTCGCGAAGTCCCAGTAGGATCGAAGGGTTATGGCAGGGGTCTCAAACTCGCGGCCCACGTCTCCTCTACTTGCGGCCCGCATAGTGATGTGAAGAAACTTTTTAAATTATTATACGAAAAATGATTTAATACTACGGCAGAGTGTTACAGGCATGGCCCTTTAACACTGTAGCCTCATGGGCGGTGTAGTCCTTGCTTCAGGGAGAACGTGTGGGATCCCCCCCTCCCGCTGTGTGTCTGAGCGGGAGGGAGGGAGAAAAAGGAGAGTCAAAATGTATGAGGTGCTACCGAGCAGAAACGGGAGCTGGAAGCATGTAAATATAAAAATAACCACTGCAGCCAACAAGAGTGCCTGACGAGCCCAGTGATACTAAGACTCGAATGTACACCGTGTTCGTGTTTTCGTCCAAAACAATAAAGTTCTGCTGGAGCAGCCTTTCAATGCCTCTCTCTGTCTCTCACTAGCAAAGCTGACCCAGACAGTAAAGCTCGTTCCCGGCTATGAGCCCGACACGGAACCCAAAGTATTAGAGGTCTCCTTTCCACGGTTCGGAGCCGCGGACCTGGCCGATGTAACAAGAGAGTGCAAACATGGTTAGGGCTGTGTTAGTTCACTGTGATATTTATTTGGAAAGATAAGTATTTTCACTTGCAGTCGAAAACTAACTGGTAGTTCAATGAAACTACTGTACTATACTGCTGAGTGACTGTCTTCTGTTCGTCAAATACATTTCATTGCAATGTTGACCCTGCGCTAACTTGCATATGACAAATGAAACTGAAAGGCTTCAGATAGTTAAGAGAGAGAAAAAATGTTTGCCAGTTTTGTCTTGTTACACAATATTTGGAATC
Source organism: Pelmatolapia mariae (assembly GCF_036321145.2). Lineage (NCBI taxonomy): Eukaryota > Metazoa > Chordata > Actinopteri > Cichliformes > Cichlidae > Pelmatolapia > Pelmatolapia mariae. The sequence goes on along the minus strand of NW_027052176.1, from coordinate 13,597 downwards.
AAATAAAACAAACAAAACACCACATTTTAGGAAATATAAGAGGGTGTTTTCGTGTTTGGTTTTTTCTACTACTTGGACACTAAAGTGGCCCTCCAATGAGATGACGGTGCCAGAAGTGGCCCGTGGCTCATTTGAGTTTGAGACCCCTGGTTTATGGTGTTGTTTCAGGTCTTGTGCCACCTTTCCGATGTATCTCTTATGTGTAATATCATTGCTTATATTGGTATGTTTTGGTAAATAGACTGTGGTATATAAAATAAAGAAATGGCCTGTTTTTGAAGTGTGTTTATAACCGCGTAATTGTACCCATATTACAATGAATGCAGTATTTTTGGTCACTTAAAATATTCTTACAGAACTGTGATGTTATATTCTTAGCCAGATCTCTCTGGAAATCCAATTTTTTATGTCCATAAGATTTAAATCATATAACATCCCAAATGATCACACTGAATATAAAACGAACGAACTGCATTTCTTCCAGCATAGTCTCTCTGTGTGTAAGCCGCTCCTCTCTCGTCTCTCCATTATCACTGTAGAACTACACAGCCTTACATAGACACGACACCATTGTGCAGTACAAACGGGAAATACAACAGCGAGCACCCAGCTAACACCTAGCACCGCCATAATATTGGACTTCATCTGCTCTGTAACCAGGCCTGAAACAATCTCCTTAATTTATATGTCGGTGTTTTACTTACCCCAACACGGCGAGGCTGTAGAAGTTACAGGCCTTTGTGCCTGTCGTAGGGCAGACTACGTTGACTAAACATGTTGTGTTGGATGTTGAATAAACAATTTCCTCGACGCTGAGTCCCGAGTTATAAAAATAGTAAAAACTTCAAAGTTAAGTCATTTTCGTCTTCGAGTACTGGATATCTTAAGTCTTTTTTCTACATTATCCGTTAACGACGGAAATAAAACCAAACGTTCTTCTTCACCTCGAGGACTAAAGGAGGAGACTAAACAGAGGAAACGTCACGAAGCGGGGAAGGAGGAGACGTGCGGAAATGGGCGTTTCACCAGTTTCACAGTTTGCTCCTCCCACTTCTTCTTGTGCAGAGCTACACAAACGAGCCAGTATGCTGAACTAAAGGCCGCTCACCAGTGTGCGGAGAATATCTTATAACATCTATAACTGTGGTAATAGTAATATTTTAGTTACATTACTTAAATTTTCAGACTGCCAAATTCTTACTTTACTAATTATTTCTTGTGTCGTAACTTATTTGCATGTAAATATTAATGAGTTAGTACAGGTGGGCTTGGTGTGGGAGTAACATAGCAGTAACACGGTGAAGACAATTAGTGATGAGCAAAGCGAGGCTTCGTGAAACACTGAAACATTTTAAGAATTTGTGCCGGAATTTCATAAGAGTCAAAAACCCTAAAACCTACACTCACACCTGCTGGTCAATTTGGTCATTACTACAGCTTGATCAAGCCGTTCTGTGAAACAATGATCAGCAGTCTGTGACTGTAATGAGCGCTCTAAACCAAGATTGGCTGCTGTACAAGTGAATAGTTGTACTTTGACCTTTAACCTCTCTGCTCTGTGTTGTTTCCGCTTTCAGACCAGAAAAAAATCACAGCTAAATGTGGACAACAGAGCGTCACTCTGCCATGTCGAGCGCCAAACAACAACATTATAGTTGTAAAATGGATCAGGGCTGACCCGGGAGAACAATGTGTCCTTCTCTACCGGGATGAGCAGTCGGATCCAGAGCACCAGCATCCATCTTTTAAGAACCGGGTGGATCTGCAGGAGAGACAGATGAAGAACGGAGACGTGTCTTTGATTCTGAAGGATGTGACGATTAATGACACTGGAACATACGAGTGTCGTGTCTTCATGGGAGAAACGCGCTCATGGAAACCCATCAGCATCATCTACCTGACTGTTGTTGTTCCTCCAGGTGAGTGAGTAGAGTTGAGTGTGTGTGTGATCAGAGGTGAAGCTGCTTCCTGGTTGTTGATGTTTGTTTCTAAAGATGTTGTTAATGAGACTTTGTAGAAAGCAGCTGGTCTGAGTGATGTGATCAGAGTGCAGTAGATAATGTCTGACAGCAGTTTGAAGAGGAAATGGATTCTGTTCTGTTCTTCACTCATCACCTACCTGACAGCTGACACCTCACACCTGTTTCTCACCTGCAGGTCCGACAGGAGGAGACACAGAGGATGGAGGGAAGGAGGATGGAGGGAAGGAGGATGGAGGGAAGGAGGATGGAGGGAAGGAGGATGGATCTGTTGGACTGATAGTCGCTCTGTCTATTTGTGCTGTGCTTCTTATTGCTGCTGTTGTTGGTGTTTTCATCTACAAAAAACATAAACAACAACAGAATGAGGATTCCTACCAGCCTCCAGCTGAACAGCAGCCTGTTTGAAATGTGTCAGAACTTCTTTTTTTTTCCTCATCTGAGTCTCCTGCTTCTCTTCCAGCTTCTCCAAGGTGACACTGAGCATTCAGGGTAAAGACATTTGAAAATGACCTGAAATTAATTTCCACGACATCCAAGGTTTGATATAAAGTATCTGAAATTAGACTAAACATTTATTTATTCCAAACAAATTTTTTGCGCTTCAGGAAATTTAAATTAGTTATTATAAGTGAAACAGGAGCAGACGGATGTGCCACCGTGCCTTCAAGAAGTCCCAAAATAAGATTTTTCATGATTTTTTTTTTTAAAAAATATATATTTGGTGTAAAACATCAACAAACATTTTCATATTTCATCTTTAAACGTCCATAATAGTTTTTAAGAGGTTAATCTTGTTCCTTTAGCTCCTCACTCGCTCATCGACCTTCATGAACACCAGCTGAAGTCTTCATAAGAAGTTTAGTTTATCAGACTACACTTGTCTTTATACTGTGAGCTGTAGCTGCTACTTCCTGCTCTCGACGTCCTGCTGAGCTAACGTCAAACTACCTGCTGCTTCACTTTAAACAGATAAAACACTCTAAAACAAGTATAAAAAAAAAATAACACAAGCTTCTAATGTTTATTATACACAGCTTTAAGCACTGCACACTGTTTTACTTTATTATTGAACACTGAGCAGGAATCATGTTTAGTTTTCTTTCTGTAAGAATAAATCTGTTTTTATCAGAAATTTTCTGACTTGTTGACTCATTTCATGCAGCTTTCTGGGATTTTCTGTTTATAATGTTTTTTATTATAAAAGAGCCTTCAGATGGTGGTTGTTTCCTGCTGCTTCTTCTTGAACTGAAGCTGAATTGTTTGAGCTGGACTCCAACAAGCCTCACTGAGCAGATTTGTATACTGGATCTAACTTCACTTTCTCTGGTTGCTTAACCAGCAGCTGCTTATCACAGGATTGGCTCAGCTGCTCCAGCCTGATGACTCTGACGCTCTGAGCAGCACAACAGGATTTTACAGTGTTTCCTGTTTCCTTTGAACACTCATCAAAGTGTGGTTGTATGAGGTTTCCTTCATGAGGAGAACAAACAGAATATAAACCAGTGTGTTTACAGTGAATGTGTCAGGTCTGAGCTGCTGTGTGGACCAGTTAGAGAGCAGCAGCTGGATACAGTCGTCTGAAAACAGATTTCTCATCTAAAAGAAGAGCAGCGTCTTTGACTGTTATCTTCTCTTTAATGATGATGTCATCCATAACTGATGTCTCTCTTGCTGCAGGATCACTGTCTGCACAGTAAAAAGCAAAATGTAGGCAAAATAACTCAGATATAGATTTGTTTTTACTATTCAAAGAGAACATTTACAGCATAAAAACATCAGGTTGTTGCTGCAGATAACAAAACGTCTACAAATAAGTTATTATAATTTATAAAAAACACAGATTTGTTGAAACTTTAGTAGCTGAACTGGGAAAGATTGTTGATCCCTTTTGTAATTCAGGGATTTTAAACAATGATTTCCTGACTCTGTCAAACACTACTTAAATGATTGCTTGGTTTTGTCTAACACTAGTTACATTTCATGCAAAAACTGTTAGGTCAAAGTGGAAGGCAAGGACTGTACAAACATGGCTTGTGCTTGGCCTGACTCATAGAATTAAGCTTAGAGTTTGAATTTAAGAGGACTGTTGTGAAAAAAACAACAACAATTCACTGTAAAGGTCACCCAGCAAAACATAATAACAACATAATGACTTTTGATCATTAGTCAAGGTTTTCAGAGTTTAAAGGACAGTCTGGATTCTGTTAATCTGACAGTTACAGCCCGCTGTGGATTTGATTTGTTTGGATTTTGGATCTGAGCAAAGATGAGAGAACTGCTGGATCTTGTTCTTACCGTTCAGCTGACTCCTCAGGACTTGCCTGACCCTCTGCAGGTATATATATATATGTGTGTGTATATATATATATATATATATATATATACACACACATATATATATATATGTGTGTATATATATATATATACATATATATATATATATGTGTGTGTATATATATATATATATATATACATATATATATATATATATATATATATATATATATATATATATATACATATATATATATATATATATACATATATATATATATATATATATATATATATATATATATATATATATATATATATATATATAGCAGCAAAAGAACAAGCTCTGAGTACAAGATCCATAGAGGCTGGGGTCTATCAGATGCCCCTGAGACAATCCAGCACATAACAGCAGGGTGCAAGATGCTAGCAGGCAAGGCATACATGGAACGCTATAACCAAGTGGCCGGCATAGTGTACGGGAACATCTGTGCCGAGTATAACCTGGAAGTGCCGAGGTCAAAATGGGAGATGCCCCCAAGGGTGGTGGAGAATGACCGAGCTAAGATCCTGTGAGACTTCCAGATACAGACGGACAAAATGGTGGTGGCTAACCAACCGGACATAGTGGTGGTAGACAAACAGGAGAAGACGGCCGTAGTGATCGATGTAGCGGTTCCGAATGACAGCAATATCAGGAAGAAGGAACACGAGAAGCTGGAGAAATACCAAGGGCTCAGAGAAGAGCTCGAGAGAATGTGGATGGAGAAGGTGACGGTGGTCCCCGTGGTAATCGGAGCACTAGGTGCGGTGACTCCCAACCTAGGCGAGTGGCTCCAGCAGATCCCGGGAACAACATCGGAGATCTCTGTCCAGAAGAGTGCAGTCCTGGGAACAGCTAAGATACTGCACAGGACCCTCTACCAGGCCTCTGGTAGAGGACCCGAGCTTGAAGGATAATATATATATATATGCAATATATATATATAGATGTGTGTGTGTGTGTGTGTGTGTGTGTATAACTAGACTTTATGCATATTATATAAGGTGTGGCTATATAAACATATAAATATATGTACAACTCTGTGTATATATGTTTATGGACAGGCATCCAATGTAGTGATAAGGATTGACAAGAACTAATATTGCATATGAGAAATATTGCACATAGAAACTACCATGGTGTATTGTACGCTGCAGGTAAGGAAGGAAAGTAGCCTTGCAGGGAAGGAAAGACCTGAATCTCTCATGGTTGGGGGAGGGTGTGTTTGCACAACAAAAGCAGGAGAACAATGGAGCTGAAGACCTGTGAAAATCTCAGCGGGGTGCCAAGAGGTGTTAGGGTCGGGGGAATTTACGCAAATTTGCGCAGGCTACTAAATCTAGTAGTAGGGACTTGCACCAGGGAAAAGTAGTGACCACAGTTATACAAACTCATTATAAAGTGATCATTAGAATTTATCCTAAAATCAAACCAAACATTGAAGCTCGGCTGATTTTCTTTGCTGGAAAAACATCAACAAAGAAGAAAACGTGAAGATTTATTAAGTCCTGTTTTGGGGTGAATTCAACTTTAATTAGGATTTTTCAGCACGTCTTAAGAACAAAGACTGAGCTAACAAATTTTATTTTTAATTCATAAAACAAACTAACATGAATCAGAAGTAAAATCAGTAACGTGACAAACAAACCACATCAAACTCAAATGTCAAATATTATATTCTGACCCCACTGTGGACCAGATTAAACCACTTCCTGTTTGAAAGGGACGTAATATTTACCCCCTTTAACTCATTATGTTTCTCAGACATCTATAAATAAATGAACCTAAAGCACGGTCACCAGTGTATGTCTGTATTAATATATTCATGTTTGGTCACTTAACTACACCCATCTAAAAATACTGCTTTAAATGCATCATTTAATGTAAAGTACACGATTATCTGATCCTACAGTTTGCAACCTGAACATCCACTCACTGTGAAACTATGCTGCTACTTCAGTGTTTTTAAAACTAACATTTATGCATCTTTTCAAATCTTCACATTTTCCTACAGAATGAAAAAATAGTGAAGACGTCCCTGAAAGTAGTGTGAACTCTGAGGAGCAGCTGGAGAGACTTTAGACTTTAGTTGGGAAAACTCAGACATTTCAAACTGGCTGCATCTCAGTGGGAGGCTCGTTGTTTGTTTTCTGTAGATATAAAAAACAACCCACAAACAGAAGAAAGTGACGGACCAAAGATCAGTCCAACAGATCCATCCTCTGTGTTTCCTCCTGTCGGACCTGCAGGTGAGAAACAGGTGTGAGGTGTCAGCTGTCAGGTAGGTGATGAGTGAAGAACAGAACAGAATCCATTTCCTCTTCAAACTGCTGTCAGACATTATCTACTGCACTCTGATCACATCACTCAGACCAGCTGCTTTCTACAAAGTCTCATCAACAACATCTTTAGAAACAAACATCAACAACCAGGAAGCAGCTTCACCTCTGATCACACACACACTCAACTCTACTCACTCACCTGGAGGATCAACAACACTCAGGTGGATGATGCTGATGGAGTCATTATTCAAAAGGGCTCTCTCCCTCCGGCTTGTTCCTCTCTTGAAGACACTGTACTTGTATTTTCCAGCACCTGCAGCTGTGACATTCTGCAGAATCACAGACACGTCTCCATCCTTCATCTGTCTGTCCTGCAGATCCACCCGGTTGTTAAAAGATGGATGCTGGTTTTCTGAATCAAGCTGCTTGTCTCAGTACTAAAGGACATGTTCATCTTCCAGGTCAGCTCCTCCTCTTGACTCTATAACTATCAAGTTGTTGTTTGGAGTAACGTCCTGTGCAGACTCAGCAGGGACGACTTTCTAGTCTGAAAGAGTGAAAGAAACACAGCAGAGATGCTATGAAGGTCAAAGTGCAGTTACTCATTTTTACAGCACCGATAATTAAGAGAAGCTACAAACAGAGACACGAAGTTACTTAACCAGAAAGAGCACAACAGACACTGGAAGCTTAAATTGATCAAAATCTGGTTATTGTTAGAGACCCATGGTACTCTTCTCCTTGTGTCTTTGCCCCACCAGAGACATGAACAGAGGAGCTCAGGCAGCAAAATGAAGACAGTTGTCAGAGGTGTCTTTTAGCAACAACCGCCATCTGGTGGCCTTCAGAGACAGTGCAGGCTACCATGGTTTTGCAGTGTCTACGACGCCTCAGTGTGGTGCTGTTATTAAAAGGTCAGATCTGTTACATTGTGTGTCATGTACTTACATTAATACTGTTCTACTGACCACTCAAAGTGCGTTTAATTACTCGCACATTTAAAAAGCAGCCTCATTCTGGGCACTTCACCTCCCTCACATACACGACCAACCCAGAATAATCCACTCCAAAGTACCTGAGTGCAATCTCCACACAGAATAGATTCCCATGACAGGGTCGGGGTCTTCTTGACCTCTGCCACCTCTGTCCCATAAAACAGACACGCACACAAGACGTGTAGTTTCCCCACAACTTTTTTTCTTTTATTGATTTGAGGATTTAAAATCCATCTGAACAGATGAGGGTCACGTTTCACTCACAACAGCAAAGAAAAGAACAATATCCCAGTTTACATTCACCACTTTATTTTACACTTGCTTTGTACCATTAAGCAAAATGCTGACTGGTTTGGCGTACACGATAATAGTAATAATAATAATAATAATAATAATAATAATAATAATAGAGATTGAAAATGTGACGTCATTCAGGGGTAAAGCCGCAAAGGATTCTGGGAACCCGTGGCAAGAGGTACTAGCGCACGCAGGCTTTCAATTGAAATCAGTTACACAGCGTGTAGCTGCCGTCAAAAGCAACTCTCACATTTAAGTTCATTTTATTGGATTTAATGTTGAAACAATTAGTAGTTGAAATATTAAGAAATAATAAATAAATAGTAATTCATGTTCTGTTCATTAGATTTATATGTTTAAATGTGTATTTGTGCTAACTGTGCAATTAGATAGGAACCTTTTCTATAGTTCCGTCTGTTGTTGCTAGGAGGGCATTTTTCTTGGCTGGCACACTCAGCAAGCTAATTAAGAGACGAGCCACGAGGTTTGCACGTCTACAGAAAGTTGTAAAGAGTGCCGTTTTGGACTACCCCACGACGTGAGGATTAAAGTTTTTATTCCCTTTGAGTGAGGCCAATGAGGTAAATGTTTTCTTTTGTTTATTATCGCTGTATGTAAATACGCTAGTATTGCGTGATATTCTAGTGCAATTACCGCAGTGTGAAGTGTAATGTGTATTTTATTGATCGTTTTGTTGGAATGTTTTGTTTTATATAATGCTTAAGGGCTTTATTAAGAATATTCATTTAAGTTGTATTTCTTTTTAGTTCTGACGGCATTGTATCGGCTGTGGTTGGACGTCATTACATGTTAAGGCATGTCGAAGAATCCTCCTGTCCGAAATAAATGTCAGTTTAAAACCAAAGAACAAGTTGAGCTTTATTAAGACTCGAGGGGAGTAACACAGCGATAAAAAGAAACACAAAAAATTGTTATCGGATTATGTCATTGAAGAGAAATTGTTCAAGCCATTTTTCCAAAGTAACAAAGAGCCAACGGATGGCCTGGATTGCAGCCATTCAAAGACCAAATATAACGTCCCAGAACACTCCAGCTCACATGTTAATCTGCTCCAAGCATTTCCACAAAGGTCAGTGTTTTGTACTAGTTAACAGTGATTTTTCATAACATAACTGGTGATATAGGTTACAAGCAAGTCTGGCGCTGAACAGAAATTGTCGCGCTTTTTTATATCACTATTTGCCCATGTAACTCCCTCCAAGTTGAAAAACGGACACAAGGCGTTCTTGATTTTTACTGGCATTTATTGCACACACGTGCCACCAACGATGCCGTGAGAACTGTACAAACAACATAAAATGATCAATTTCCACAGTAAATTGTTCTCATAGAGAATAAACAATAAAGCACAAAAATTAAACAAGATAAAACACTCACAATTTTACATTTACAAATGTTAACATATTACACTTGACTACCATAAACTCGACAGTTCTGTCACAAATAAACATCTTATTTTTCCACCACAACATATAAAATACAAATTGAATACCTCATTGGCCGCATTAACTTGCAGGGGTTAATGAAAACACATCTTACAGTGTCACTCCTTCTCACAGCTGGAAAGCTTCGTTGCATGCGTCTGCATAGCTCCCTCTACCGAGTGTGGCGTGTAACTGAAAATATTGTCAACCCCAAACAACAGACTGAACATTGCTTCCACCCTGGAAACATTCTGTAAACCCTTTAAATGTGTATTTTCAAACCAACAATGTATAAATTAAATCTGATATATTAAAATAAAGTATTTTTTAACTTATTTATTGTAACTTAAACTAAAGATAATGAAATTATCTTAAACTGCATAACTGCTGCTGACGACAGCCACACCCACAATATTGCGTTTCGCTTCTGTTATTACTATGGTACATTAACAAAAACATATACTTTTATTCACAGGATAAAACAGTTGTTTTGTATCACTAATTGCCCAGCACGATTACAGCATACAATATTATTGTCACTGCTACATTTCTGTAATGCGTACCAGAAATGATTTCCACTACTAATTAATTACCGTTGAGCTCAAAGGTCCTATAAACGGTTAACAAGTGTGTATTTATGAAGACGATTTGTGAGGTAAACTTACCTTTGTTCGTACGATGGTCTTTCGTTCTACACGATGCATTTGGTCCTGCACCCATCCGTCGGTAAACTGTACCTGGGCTTATGTTTGTGTATGCACTCACTCCAAGAACCGTATAATTATAAATATGAGCGTGGTAAAGTTGGGCAGCACGCTAACGTCTTTTGTCCACTGTGTGTGCTCTTCTGAACCTTTCACTCCTTTGATTTTTTCCTCGTATCTTTTCTTTGACTTTTCATCAAGTCTGTCTTTGTACGGCCTAACATTGTTCTCCTTAGTTTTGTACATTCCTTTTTGGGGGGGGCAAAGAAAAACCAGCAAGGTATTGGAACGAGAGAATGAACGTTTTTTTCGGTGCTGCAAATGCTTGCGTTTGATGCGGTACTTGAGATTGTTTTGCCTCAAGTTCCCGGCATGCAATGCACGAAAGTCACGTGGTCTGTCAATCTCGAAATAATAATAATAATACGGCGGGACTGAGCGCAGATGGAAGGATATCGAGTGACAGCAATGAGATCCAATAAGAGTCTCACTGGGAAAGGGAGTGAGTAGCGAATCAGATTTCACTTTTCTACCGGTTTTTAAAGGTGCCTTTACGTGCACCTCGTAAACATTCATTCAACTGTCTATATTCAAAAACACAGCAGATTGTTTTAAAGTCTTTATTTATTTTTCTTAAATTTCATTTGTTGGCATAAACACATCTGTCCTCACCTGTCTTGTTCCTTTTGTTGCAACTTTTCACAAAGTTCAGTGTTGACATCACAAAATTAAAATAAGCTGTAAAATTTCAATATCAGATTTTATCGTTAAAATTCCAGAAAAAGATCTTTGTTCGTCATGTCGCCGGGACCCTTTGAGACAGTTTTCATGTTTTATACACAAGAAGGTGATAAACAACATTTACATTGGCATACGGACTTGTTTATGTATTTCTAAGAATATTATAACCAGGCTGTCAGAGTCTGATGAGTGTGCCTAAATGCCGCAGATGCATGTTACGGGTTACGCGTTTGGATGAGGCTCGGTCGGTGCCTCACTTCAGCTTCATGATGACTGCTACAACACGTTCGTCACTCTGCTGGACTTTTGTGTTCTTCTCCCTCGTTTGGTTTACCTGTGCAAGTGAGTTTTATATCAAAATCTTATTGATTCATTTCATACTGCAGTTGAGCGCTTTTAGCTGTTAGAGCTGCTTTAGTTTTGGCCGCTCACAGAGAGGACGCAGGTCTGCTGTCACCGAACCTCTTCTGTTATGCGAAAAGTGGCTGTTAGTTTTTAGATGTACTCACACACGAATAGTTTGGCACAAATACTTTGTGAACAGAAGATTTTTCTGTAAAACATAAAGTTAATAATCGCCTCGCTCATTCTGCGCGTCACCAGCAGAGGGAGGAGTCGACGCACCAGCTGATCTAAAGAAATGTTCTCAGGGAGGCAAAATCAAAGCCATTTCCTTACAGATATGCAGGTGTTACATTCTGTAATATGTATCATACATATGGTTAAAATATATCAATTATACACATATGTTATCTGAACTAATCTGTAACTTTATTTTCTTTAGCCCACATTTCATTTCCATAAAACGTAAACTGTATATTTTATATAATGAATAAGCATCAAATCCAGACAACTACACAACATGAGGTGGTTCAGTCAGAACTTAAGTTTCTCACTCTTTTCTATTAGAAATAATCTGATTGTTGCACATTTACATTTACGGAGAACATCAGAAATTTGCAGCGTCATGAAAACATTTTTCAACAAAACTTTAAATCTTAAAGCTTTCAGTCAAAAAATTATGTTGTTAGTTGAGTCATGCTTCCCACACTTCTGATCTACACTCAATCTACACTTCCATCAACCATTATTCCTTAAATTCCTGCACTCTGGTTATTCCTCTGACATGAGCTGGAGCAGTTGTGGAGAAAAAACAGAACCTTTAAGTCACTGAAGGCCAAGTTTCTTTTCTCTTAGTAGAAGCTAAATTAATTCATGTCTGTGATGATTTAATTTGGGGGATAATAATTGGAAATTTTATTGAAGGACAAGCAAAATATGACCAAAGAGGACAAGCGGTTTAAAGAGTTCCCGTCTCTCCATGGTCCATATTCCAGCTGTGGCCACGCCTCTTTTTGTACCACACCTCTTTTATGATTAAGAAGTCAAACTTCAAAAGGACAGATCTGCACATTTCTGATTACTGGGTCTGAAATTTGTTTGGCTGCACAAATAAAACTTCACAAATGTTACTTTTATCTTTATTAAAAACACTTTTTTGTTTGTTTCTTTGATGAAAGGACATTCAGGCCACTAGAAGGTGAGTTTGCAATGTAATGCAGGTTTACAGAAACTGGACTTAGTTTGATTTTGAATATTTTGTCCTAAGTTATACGCCAGTGTAAACATGACTGTGTGTGTGTCTGCAAACTTTATGGTGACCATTTAATTTAAAATGCTGGAGCCCTTTAACCTGTTAATCTGCTCTGTTGTTTCCTCTTTAAGGCCACAAAAACATCACAGCTGAGTCTGGACAGAAGAACATCACTCTGACATGTCGAGCTCCAAACAACAAAAACATCATAGTTGTAATTTGGAGCAGAGCTGATCTGGGAGATGAATATGTTATTTTGTACCGGGACGATCGGTTTCTTCCAGACAACCAGCATCAATCTTTTAAGAACCGGGTGGATCTGCAGGACAGACGGATGAAGGATGGAGACGTGTCTTTGATTCTGAAAGATGTGACGATTAATGACGCTGGAACATACGAGTGTTCTCTCTCTGAGAGTAGTTGATCCTCCAGGTGAGTGAGTAGAGTTGAGTGTGTGTGTGATCAGAGGTGAAGCTGCTTCCTGGTTGTTGATGTTTGTTTCTAAAGATGTTGTTGAGGATGTGTGATGTGATCAGCTGACACCTCACATCTTTTTCTCACCTGCAGCTCCACCAGGAGGAGACACGGAGGATGGAGAGGTGAAAGATGGAGTTGCTAGAGGACATTATGGTGCACTGGTAGCTTCTGTTGTATTACTTGTTCTGATCGTTGTTGTGCTCGCTGTTTTGATCTTTAAAAAGTACAAGAAGGATGAAACAAGCAGCATGACAGTAGAGTGAGAGAGCACATTAAAACCAGTTGAAAATGGTTAACTTTAAAAATGACATTTAGAGATAGATAGATAGATTGACAGCTGTAGCTCCCATTACTTTCATCTTTTTGTCCTTTTTCCACTTTCAAAAATAAAAATACCTTAGATAAATAGTACAAGTTAAACTACACAAGGACAGACTTTAGTTTTTGTTGTTGATTCAGGGTCTTGAAGCAGGGCTGAGGATGAGCAGGAAGCAGGAGGGTTAATCACAGCTTCTGTGTTTAGCTGTGAGCTCTCTGACTGCAGCACATCCTTGAAGCTTTGATTATTTTAATATCAGAACATGTGTGAGTTACATTACATCACACCATCTGATAAGTTTATGGTATCTTTTACTATTTTAAGGTTTTGTGTCTGTTTATTTTATTTTGCTTTTCATTTATTTGTTATTTTCTTTGCACATTTTGTTTATTCTCTGTTTATTATATTTAATGGATTCTTAGTAGCCTTGTTATTTGTTTTTGT
>NW_027052175.1:0-36166 GCF_036321145.2 Pelmatolapia mariae | reverse complement strand
AAAACTAAATCAAAATGAACTCTGCAGCCTTGTTTTGGGGTAAAAATCTCACATCCATTCCAACAAAACAACTCTGCCAGTTACACTTAAAAGTATTTGTAATATTTTGGCCTCCCTTTGAAAATACATGATATTGCATGTTTTCAGTGACCAGCTTTGAGTGTTCCTCAGTTTTCATATGTTTGCTGTCTGTGTATTCTATCATAATCAATAATTATACTTTTATCTATTTGGTAAATTTGTAGGTTTGTCTTCTATGGGTCTTTCTTCTTGAAGTTTTTTCCATAATGTGGGCTCTAAGAAAATGGTCACTGTAGCTCATTTCAAATGTTTTCCAATTTTCCTATTTTATAAATATGACTACTTCTTTTTTTTTTTTACACTTATTGCAAAAATCGTAATCACACAATCAGTGATTGTAACCAAAATTTAACACTATTATTCATTAATGTAACAAATGGTGAATGAGAGATTCTTGATGCATGATTAATGCAAAGTTACTCTAGTAGAGTCCAAGAATAAAAATAAATACTTTGAACTATAAGACGAGAAATTTGCTGACCTTGGTTTGTTGTGCAGCTCAACTGTGAGATCAGAACTACAAAGAAAGACAGAGGCTTTAGTTTGACATTTCATAACTGAGACCCCCCCCAAAAAAAAAAGAAAAAGAAAAAAGACGGAAACACAGCTGGGCAAATCAGGCCTAACGAGACAAAGGAAGCAAAATCAGATGCATTTACATGAGACACAGACTTTCAAAGTAAAACAGGAAACATAACACAGAGATGCAAACTTGACAAGGGGATATAGCTGACAGGGGAGACAGAGCAACTAGAGAACACAGAGACATAAACCATAAGACAGAACTCTAACAAAGAAACCAAAGACTAGAAATGATAAATAATATAATAAACTCAAAACTCTGGGTCAACGACCCAGGCATCCTAACATTGCCAACTAGCTTGCCACTCACCTGCCTGCCTCCCCACGCCTCGGACTCGAGCTCACCTGGGCCTGTCGCTTCCACCTGAAACCAAGTAAGGCGACTCAGTTTAACTGTGGAGGATCGCTAATGGACTGCTGGACCCCTCTGACTGTGCTCTCCTCTCATTACATTGCCCTGGTCTCTTCATAGCATTTTCCCAGCCCAGCTTCCACCTCCCCACAGCCACAGCTGTCCCGCTGTATTCTGGAGCTGTCTAGTTTTCATTTAGTTGCCTTAGTTTTGACAGCGTGCCAACTAGTGTAGTGGCATCATTTAAATTTGGCTTTTGTGTTTACCTTGTGGGGAGAAAATAAACTTTTTGTTCACTCACTGTCTCGCTTCCGGTTTGGATCCTGCACTTGTGTCCATCCCATTTTCCTCGTGCCGCTGGGCCGTGACAGTAAGACCCAGTTTTAAGAAAACAGAAATAATTTAAATGGGAATCATTTCCAGCTTGGGCTTTAAACACATAAGTCATGTACTGAGGCTTTCTGCACAATTTGCAGCCACTCAAGAGTTTTCATGCTGTTCTTAGTCTGTGGTTGTGTTATAATGGCCTGTATGGCCTGTATTTATATAGCGCTTTACTAGTCCCTAAGGACCCCAAAGCGCTTTACATATCCAGTCATCCACCCATTCACACACTGGTGATGGCAAGCTACGTTGTAGCCACAGCCACCCTGGGGCGCACTGACAGAGGCGAGGCTGCCGGACACTGGCGCCACCTCTGACCACTACCAGTAGGCAACGGGGTGAAGTGTCTTGCCTAAGGACACAACGACCGAGACTGTCCAAGCCGGGGCTCGAACCGGCAATCTTCCGATTACAAGGCGAACTCCCAACTCTTGAGCCACGATCGCCCCACGATAATTCTTTATTTCCTTCACTGAAGAGAGAAGTGTATCGGTTAGCCACAATCAAAACAGAACAACTTACATCATTTTCATCCGACACCTTGTTGAAACCCACATTTTTTTTTTTACTAAACAAAATCTCTACTGTGGGAAGAAGGGCAGGATCTGACAAATATGAACAAAATACAAGTAACATTGATCATTGAGGATATAAAACAACTGCAAATTTGTATTAGTCTTTTAAATAAGTGTGTCATTGTGCCTTTAAGTAATATCCCACATAGCAAGCAGGTCTGGCCCGGATCTGGTATCAAGCCAGCACTGCTGGCTGACTTCTGGCATGATAAGAAGTATGTCATCCAGATATGGTCCAAGCCTGGCATAGATGGCACTGTTTATGTGATGGTATGCCACATCTGGCTCGATTGTGGTTTGGATTATGTGGCCCAGACCCATAGAAAACAGCTCTGGCTGGGATCCAGCATCAAGCTGGCACTTCTGACTCACTGGTGTCATGGCAGAGTGTATGTCAACCAGATGTGGGCCACGTCTGGCAATGACGCCACTATTTATGTTCCTATTTTCCTATTTTAGTTAGAAGACCCAAATGCCACGTTGCAATACTGTACTGCTATGGTAGCCAATGTTTCAAATGCAGGTTTGACAGGTTTGTGAGTGTACACTTTATCCAAAAAGTAGTGAGGGTTTACTCATGCTTACCACTGGGTGGCTAAAGCTCAGGAGGTAAAGCAGGTTACCTGTTGATCGGAAGGTTAGCGGTTCGATCCCTGTCTCCTCCAGTCTGCATGTCGTGAGTGTGAGTGTGAGTGTGAATGTGTATGAATGTACAGGGTGGGCCATTTATATGGATACACCGTAATAATATGGGAATGGTTGGTGATATTAAAGTCCTGTTTGTGGCACATTAGTAAATGTGTTCAGTAAATTCTTCTGTTGTTTGTATATGTAGACCACAGTATGTGCAACCTGCCCAGCCGGCCTCACAAGGCTAACTTTGTGTTTTTACTTTCTCTCTCTCTCTCCCCTACCTCTCTGCCTGGGCGGAGCTCACTGCAGGCTCCAGCCCTTGGCTCACACACCTGTTGGCGATCAGCTGATTTCCCGACTACTATTTGAGGCTGGGCCACAGATCCTCTCATCGCTGGATGATTGTGCTACTGACGTTAGTCTTTTTCCCCAGCTCCCGTGGTCTTGTACCTTTATGCCCTACCTTCGTGACCTGTGATTTATTTTTCCCTTTGTTGTTCCAGTTTGCCTTCCCGGACCTGTAACCTCCCAGCTGTACGAACGTTTGTGAGTTGGATGTGAGGACGTGAGCGAGCGTAAGAGAGAGAGAGCCTTCCCCTGATCCCTTGGAACCCTGGATCTTTCCCCGTCACTGTATATATTATCGCACTGGTGTGTAAATAAACGTTGTTCTGAGACGTCAACCTGTTCTGCGCTTGAGTCCCTGCTTTCAGATTGTGACAGTTAATGCAGCTTTAATGTGATCTGGAATCAGTTCAAAGAAAATAAAACACTGGTAAGTGGAATGTAGATGTGGGAAATAACTGACTGAAACAGGTTTAACAGAAAAACCTGAAAACACTGTAGCTGGGTTAAAGTGACACCTGTCTTAACCTGTCCCTGTAAAACAGAGAAGTTTGAAGCCTGCAGCATTGTTTCAATCAGAACAGAGCTCTGCATTATAGCAAAAACCATAATGATCCACTTGGAAAAATAAATTAGTTGTCCTTCTTTTTTTACCTTCAGACAAGAATTCAGATTGATTTGATTCTGAAAAAACCCTTTGACTAACCAATTTTTGTGAAAACTTCTTTCTGTTTAGAGCCAGGGACCTTTTTTAGGGCCCTTCAGCAGTACTGGGAACATGCATACACAAAGCTGTGTAAACCAACTATAAATAATAAAATCTAAACTTATGTACATAAAACACATAAATGAAGTGGAATGAATTCTTCAGAATGTACATAAGGTGCAGTTGCAGTCTGGCAGTAGGAGCAGTGTGACAGGTCAACTGTTTAGGAGGGAGATGGCGAGGGGAAAGAAACTGTTCCTGTGTCGGGTGGTCCTGGTCTGCAGGCTTCTGTACCGTCTGCCAGAGGGCAGCAGGTCAAAAAGTCTGTGTCCAGGGTGTGAGGGGTCTGTGATGATTTTCCCTGCCCGTTTCCTGGTTCTTGAGAGGTGCAGGTCCTGAATGGAGGGCAGGGGGGTGCTGATGATCCTTTCTGCTGCCCGTACAGTCCGCTGCAGTCTGCTCCTGTCCTGTTTAGTGGCTGCATGATACCAGACTGTGATGGAGGAGCACAGGACAGACTCAATGACCGCAGTGTAGAACTGGATTAGCAGCTCCTGTGGAAGACTGTACTTCCCCAGTTGTCTCAGGAAGTACATGCTGTGCTGGGTCTTTTTGAGGATGGAGTTGATGTTGGTCTCTCACTTCAGGTCCTGGGAGATGGTGGTACCCAGGAACTTGAAGATCTTCACAGTCAACGCTGTCTAATATGGTGAGGGGGAGCAGTATTGAGGGATGTCTCCTGAAGTCCACTGTCATCTCTACAGTCTTAAGAGTGTTCAGCTCCAGATTGTGCTGACTGCACCAGAGTACCAGCCGCTCAACTTCCTGCCGGTATGCAGACTCATCACCATCCTGAATGAGGCCAATGACGGTGGTGTCATCTGCAAATTTTAGGAATTTAACAGCCGAGTTCTTGGAGGTGCAGTCATTAGTGTAGAGGGAGAACAGTAGTGGTGAGAGGACACATCCTTGAGGGGCACCAATACTGAGGGACCGAGTTTCAGAGGTGATGTCTTCCAGCCTCACTTGCTGCTTTCTGTCTGTCAGGAAGCTGGTGATCCATTGACAGATAGCTGGTGTCACGCTGAGCTGGGAGAGTTTGGAGGAGAGAAGTTCAGGCACGATGGTGTTAAAAGCCGAACTAAAGTCCACAAACAGGACCATGGCCTAAGTGCCAAGGCGGTTGAGGTGTTGCAGGATGTAATGCAGCCCCATGTTCACTGCATCATCCACCGACCTGTTTGCCCAGTAGGCAAACTGCCTACCATTACTAAGCTACATTTTCAGTTCATTCCTCTGTGAATGTTTTGAAGGAAACAATGAATAACACTGAGCAGTGCTGATACTCTAACAGTGGAAAATAACTAGAATATAAATAACTCAAAATGCTAGTAATATTTCAGTGTTAGAAAATTAAAATCAATATTATTTTTTGTGTCTTATGTCAGTTTTATGATATAAGACAAAAAAATATGTTTTATGGATTTGGTTCTGTCTTTTTTCTGGTGGCAACAAGTGGGACTCAATGTGTGAAAGAATAAATGAATAAAAAAGTATAAATCTTCAAACTTGTACAGAAATGAATTACTCTGAAGAGGTCAAAGCTTCAGCAACTCTAATGATAACTTTTATTTAATAATTACTATTTACTGGCTACCCTCTGGCACCCCTGCAGATGTCAGATCCTCGTGTCTCAGCCTGTGATGGTGCACCAACCACATGTTTGACCGCTGCCCTCTGGTCGATGCCTCAACCAGGTCTCACAACTCCAGACTCACTAATAGCTTCTTCCCCTGGGCCATTCAGACTGTTATCAAACACTATACCCCACCCACTTCACCAATTTGAGCCACGGTCTGAGTGACTCTCAAGGCCACTCGCACACAGACTCTGTTCAGTCCTTTTTTGGTACCTTCAAGCACTTTGCAACTATTTTGTACATCATTTTGTCCATTTCTCTTATTTTTGTATATTTCGCTTTATTGTATATATTTCACCTGTTTGGTATTTATTCCTAATGGCAGGCAGAAGATGGAGAACCAGCTTCAGCAAAATAACGTTGGTGAAGTCTGGAGAGGCCTCAGAACCATCTCAGGCCACAAACATCAGAACTCTCTGCCTGGGAGGGATGTGAGGTGGGCAAATGAACTGAATCATTTCTTCAACAGATTTGATTCAGCCATGAGGCAGTCTCCAACATCGGCTGCAGACTCACCCTCCCCCACTGCTTCTGTTCCACCTCTGACACCTCAGACACTTCACACCTCCTCTATTCACCCTGCTCTCTCCCCCCCACCCCCAACAACAGCATCCAATACACAACCAACACAAGGCTCCAGCCTGTCTCTCTCAACCACCCAGGTTAGGAGGGAACTGAGGAGGATTAATGGCAAGAAGGCAGCGGGCCCAGATGGCATCAGCTCGAGGGTGGTCAGGTCCAACTGTGTGGTGTGATGGAGCACCTCTTCAACCTAAGCCTGAGGCTGGGAAGAGTCCCACAGCTCTGGAAAACTTCCTGTGTTGTTCCAGTGCCAAAGACTTCACGCCCCAAGGACCTCAACAGCTACAGGCCGGTGGCTCTGACATCCCACCTGATGAAGACCCTGGAGCGGCTGGTCCTGGCTCAGCTTCGGCGCCTTGTGAGCTCATCACTGGACCCACTTCAGTTTGCCTACCAGCCTGGCATTGGAGCGGATGATGCCGTCATTCACCTCATGCACCGTTCCCTCGCTCACCTGGAGACCGCTGGAAGCACTGTGAGAATCATGTTCTTTGATTTCTCCAGTGCCTTCAACACTATTCTTCCCTCGGTTCTGAAGGACAAGCTGGAGAACTCCGGAGTGGACCATCACCTCACTACCTGGATTTTGGACTACCTCACCGACCGACCGCAGTATGTGAGGACTCAGGGCTGTGTGTCGGACAGGGTCATCTGCAGTACGGGGGCCCCACAGGGAACGGTTCTGGCTCCGTTCCTATTCACCATCTACACTGCAGACTTCTCCCACAACTCCACCCAGTGCTTCCTGCAGAAGTTCTCTGATGACTCTGCAATAGTCGGCCTCATCATTGATGGGGACGACAAGGAGTACAGAGGACTGACTCAGGACTTTGTGGACTGGTGCCAGCTGAACTACCTCCAGATCAATGCCAGTAAAACCAAGGAGCTGGTGGTAGACTTCTGCAGGCACAAGCATCCTCCACTGCAACCACTGAACATCCAAGATATGGACATTGAGACTGTGGACAGCTACAGGTACCTTGGTGTTCATCTGAACAACAAACTGGACTGGACTCATAACTCAGACGCCCTCTACAGGAAAGGGCAGAGCAGGCTGTACCTGCTGCGGAGACTCAGGTCGTTTGGAGTGGAGGGCCCACTCCTGAAGACCTTCTATGACTCTGTGGTGGCCTCAGCCATCTTTTATGGTGTGGTCTGCTGGGGCGGCAGCATTTCTGCTGGGGACAGGAAGAGACTGAACAGGCTGATCAGAAGGGCCAGCTCTGTTCTAGGATGCCCTCTGGACCCAGTGGAGGTGGTGAGTGACAGGAGAATGGTGGCTAAGCTGTCATCCCTGTTGGACAACATCTCCCACCCCATGCATGAGACTGTGACAGCACTGAGCAGCTCCTTCAGTGGGAGACTGCGGCACCCACGGTGTGGGACGGAGAGATTTCGCAGGTCTTTCCTCCCCACTGCTGTCAGACTCCACAACAAAGACTTTAACTGATCAATCACACACATCCACAAATGTGCAATAACACAAAAGTGCAATAATCTTTCTGGCAACCGTTGTATTTTTCACTCTGTTGTATATAACATTTGTATTCTATTTATTTTTATCCTGTATATTTTATTCTATTTTATTCTACTGTATATAGTATTCTATTTTTATTCTATTCTGTACAGTTGTGTACTGTATCTATTCTTATTTTATTTTATTCTAATTGTCCTTCATAACTTTTGCACTGTCCACTTCCTGCTGTGACAAAACAAATTTCCCACGTGTGGGACTAATAAAGGTTACCTTATCTTATCTTATCTTATTCTAATACCACTAAAATTGGCTGATTATTTGGTATTTGTTAACCTTGTTCAGATTTGTTGCCTTCAAAATTTAATGTGTTTTTGAGCATGATATTGGGATGACAGGTGTTTTGACATTTTGCACTGGTCAATTAGATGTGTAGCTGACCTAACTGAGCAGGTCAGCAATCATTCATTCGATTTCATTACTTGTGTTAGAGCGCCATCTAGAGGTGCTGTTGAGAATTGTTGAGAATGATATTCTTCCCTGTGTTTATGCAGCACAGTTAAGATGCTCTAACTCCTTAAAGTGGTAACCCTGTTTTTTTTTTCCTTTTGCAGAAATTGAACCCTCATGCATCATCACACTGCATGGTTAAAAAGACCCCAGTCTGTCCAGATTAAATTAATTATGTTTTTATACATGTATAGATTTATCTCTGTGGGAGTGAGAGAGAAGGGGGAGACACTGAACGAAAGGATGAAGACACAGAGAGGCAGGGGAGATAGTAAAGAAGAGGAGAAAGAGAGAGGCTGAGTACATAGAGGGACAGTGGTGGTCCTAGCCTGTTTGGTGCCCTGGGCGAACACACCCTCCAGCCCACCCCACGCCAACACATAAAATATATATATACAGGGAGTGCGGAATTATTAGGCAAGTTGTATTTTTGAGGAACAATTTTATTATTGAACAACAACCATGTGCTCAATGAAGCCAAAAAACTCATTAATATCAAAGCTGAATGATTTTGGAAGTAGTTTTTAGTTTGTTTTCAGTTTTAGCTATTTTAGGGGGATATCTGTGTGTGCAGGTGACTATTACTGTGCATAATTATTAGGCAACTTACCAAAAACCAAATATATACCCACTCCACTTTACCAGTGAAACCAATATAACATCTCCACATTCACAAATATACATTTCTGACATTCAAAAACAAATCAGCGACCAATATAGCCACCTTTCTTTGCAAGGACACTCAAAAGCCTGCCATCCATGGATTCTGTCAGTGTTTTGATCTGTTCACCATCAACATTGCGTGCAGCAGCAACCACAGCCTCCCAGACACTGTTCAGAGAGGTGTACTATTTTCCCTCCTTGTAAATCTCACATTTGATGATGGACCACAGGTTCTCAATGGGGTTCAGATCAGGTGAACAAGGAGGCCATGTCATTAGTTTTTCTTCTTTTATACCCTTTCTTGCCAGCCACGCTGTGGAGTACTTGGATGCGTGTGATGGAGCATTGTCCTGCATGAAAATCATGTTTTTCTTGAAGGATGCAGACTTCTTCCTGTACCACTGCTTGAAGAAGGTGTCCTCCAGAAACTGGCAGTAGGACTGGGAGTTGAGCTTGACTCCATCCTCAACCCGAAAAGGCCCCACAAGCTCATCTTTGATGATACCAGCCCAAACCAGTACTCCACCTCCACCTTCCTGGCGTCTGAGTCGGACTGGAGCTCTCTGCCCTTTACCAATCCAGCCACGGGCCCATCCATCTGGCCCATCAAGACTCACTCTCATTTCATCAGTCCATAAAACCTTAGAAAAATCAGTCTTGAGATATTTCTTGGCCCAGTCTTGACGTTTCAGCTTGTGTGTCTTGTTCAGTGGTGGTCCTCTTTCAGCCTTTCTTACCTTGGCCATGTCTCTGAGTATTGCACACCTTGTGCTTTTGGGCACTCCAGTGATGTTGCAGCTCTGAAATATGGCCAAACTGGTGGCAAGTGGCATCTTGGCAGCTGCACGCTTGACTTTTCTCAGTTCATGGGCAGTTATTTTGCACCTTGGTTTTCCACACGCTTCTTGCGACCCTGTTGACTATTTTGATTGAAACGCTTGATTGTTCGATGATCACGCTTCAGAAGCTTTGCAATTTTAAGACTGCTGCATCCCTCTGCAAGATATCTCACTATTTTTGACTTTTCTGAGCCTGTCAAGTCCTTCTTTTGACCCATTTTGGCAAAGGAAAGGAAGTTGCCTAATAATTATGCACACCTGATATAGGGTGTTGATGTCATTAGACCACACCCCTTCTCATTACAGAGATGCACATCACCTAATATGCTTAATTGGTATTAGGCTTTCGAGCCTATACAGCTTGGAGTAAGACAACATGCATGAAGAGGATGATGTGGACAAAATACTCATTTGCCTAATAATTCTGCACTCCCTGTATGTCCGGCTGGTTATACATCTCCATTTTTTCCTTCTGTACCTTGTAGTCTCGCAGGACCTTGAGACACTTTCCTCAATTTCTGTCACTGTGATGGTTACTGAAGGCTATTCTGGGAGGTTGCTGTGCTCTGCTCTGAGATCCATGGAGGGTCCATGTTTCCAGCTTAGGCATGTTCCTTTCTCTCAGGTCAGCTGCTCTCAAATTCAATGCCTTCAATGCAGCAGTTGCTCCCTGTGTTGGAGCACTGAGCTGCTAGTTGTTTCGCTGTCAGCATGGATGTTGGGTATAAAAGATTCCAGGGGTCCCACATCTGCTTCATGTAACCCCTTTCTACTGAGATTACTTGCGTAGTAGTATTCCTCTTTGTTTTTATTATAGTGGAATTCCAATAGCGCCCTGTTCTCATCCCTTGCTTGCTTGCTTATTATTCCAGTAGCTCACTTCTCGTCAGTGTCTTCTGGTTCCTCAACACCTGAAGTTGATCTTGTTAATTCGGGTAACGTCTGAGCTGGTATGGCTTCATCTCCTTATTTCTCTCACATACTCTTGGTTAGCATGCACCTAGCCTGGAGACCCTTACTGGATGCACACCCTGGTCGAGATTCGAAGGTTATTCGAGAAATGTATATATAAATATATAACAAACTGTGGAACCTCCAGTAAATGTAAATAGATTTGTTCATCAGCTACAGCTCAGACACCAGAGTACATTTGATTTTTCAAACGTCTCTTCAGTGAGCAGACTGATGACTGTGGGCATTATAGATTCAGCGTATTTAAGACTACAGACCATTGCAGTGTTTTTATACCTATATTTTTAAAGTAGTTTTATCATTTTATACTAAGAAAAAAAGGGAGTCTCCCACTGCTACTTTTGAACCAATAGAAAAGCTCCTCCTCAGAGAAAGAGGGCGGCTTTACTTGGTGTCAGTGAGAGAAATGAGAAAAAGCTCAAATGAGTGAGAAGGACGATGAAGGAAACATCTGTGCTGTGTCTGCTCTGTAAGTAGAATCTCTGTGTTTGTTTGAATTTTTGTACTTTGACTGTCTGCTCTCCTGATAACTGATGATGGAGGAGAAGACATGAAAAACAAATCAGGATGAATTCAAGTTCAAAACACCATGAAGACCAGCTGCAGGTCTGAACTGACTCTTTATCTTTCCTCAGGAGTCGAGGAAAGAGTGTGAAATTTCAACAGGTTTTGGAGGTGATCACACAGGAGTTAAAGAAGTGGTTTGATAGAAACAAATTGTCCTTAAATTTAAATAAAACAAAATGTATGTTATTTGGAAACTATAAGAAAAACATTAACATTGAAATTTGTGTTGATAATGTATATCTAGAAAGGGTTAATACCATAAAATTTCTTGGTGTGATCATTGATCATAGGCCTGTTGGAAATAACACATCACTTATGTGAGGGGAAAGTTAGCACGGGGCATTGCTGTCTTGGGGAAAGTAAAACAATTTCTGGATAGGAAAACATTGTATGTGTTATATTGTGCTTTCCTAATACCATACATTAGTTATTGTGTAGAGGTTTGGGGAAATGCATATAAAAGTAAGATTCAGACTATAATCATAATGCAGAAAAGGGCTATTAGACTAATAAATCAGAAGGGGTATAGGGCTCACACAAACACACTCTTTATTAAGACGCAAGCTATAAAATTCCAGGATCTGGTGAAGTTTAAAACAGTGCAAATAATATATAAGGCAAGGAAAGGGATGCTCCCAGTTGAAATAAGTAAATGGTTCTTAGAAAGAGATGGGAGGTATAATTTTAGAGGGAAGTGGAATTTAAAATTACAAAGAGTAAGAACAACACTGAAAATTACTATTTCAATAGCGGGAGTTAAATTCTGGAATGAGTCAAAAGAAGAAATAAAGGTCAGTAGTGATATAAACCAGTTTAAAACAAAAGTCAAAACAGAAATTTTAAATAAGTATAATAATGAAGAAAATGCAATTAACCCAACACAGCAGCAAAACTGATGTTTATTTTCTCTGCAAATTAATAAATCTAAACATAGTTTTAGTTGAACATGAGAAAATATTTTTTGTGATGTTATGTTCTAAGTTGAAGGCATTGTAAATGTTTTTGCTGTTCAAATTTAGATGATGAGGATGTAAACCTGAGGGGGTAGGGCTGAATAAGTATATACTTCTGCCTACTCGTTTTCAAACAACTGCATGGAAAGATTTTATGAAATGTTGGTGAATGTATATGTTTGAAATAAAAATGAACTGAACTGAAACACAGCAGGCAGTGAAAAGCTCAAATCATTCACTCATTATATGAACACAGGTAGACAGTGGACGCATGACTTTATTCATAGTGTAGTCAGTGCACATGTTGATCATTTCAGCTGACAGTTTAAATTGTGTGAATATATGGAGTCGTTCACCCGGTATATTTAAGGATTATATGCTTTCCAGTCATTTGATGAGGAAACGCAAGATAGGCTGAGATAAATAGAATAAGATGGATATGAAATATGTATAAGGGATGGATTAGTTTGTGGGTTTCTCAGCTGTTTGTGTGGAAATGTTCTTCATGTTCACCTCAGTGTCATTTTTCTTTAGTCCTGATCTCACTGCTGAGCTGCACAACAAACCAAGGTCAGTAACCTTCTTCTGTCACAGTTTAAACCGAACAAATGCTCACTGATGTGACCTGAGTGGGTTCATGTTTGCAGATTGGATTTTTAAAAAATGATAGTTGCAATGCAGATACAGCAAAACATCCTTTTAACAATGGTAATGTCATTTTAACCCCCATAGCTCGTCTGACTGTGAGTCCCAGCAGCTCTCAGTTCTTTAAATATGACTTTGTGTCTCTGAGCTGTGAGGAGGACGACAGCTCTGCTGGATGGACTCTGAGGAGAAAACACAAGCAAAGAAACCAAGACTCAATGTGGAGCTGAGTGGGGCAAATCTACTGGGAATTCCTGCAGTATCAGCTATATCTTAACACAGGACAGAGGAGTTTACTGGTGTGAGTCCAGAGAGGGTCCCATCAGTAACATGGTTAACCTGACAGTCACTGGTAAGCAGAGTGTGTGGAGTTAGTGTTGATGAAGCTGTGTGTAAATGGATGAAATGCTGTAGTTTGTCTCTGTGTTGAGGTGGATCAGTGATCCTGCAGAGTCCTGTCCTCCCTGTGATGGAGGGAGATGACGTCACTCTGCTCTGTAAAACAAAGAACCCTCCAACCTCCCAGCTGCTTTTTATAAAGATGGCGTCTTCATTGGGAATGAGACTACAGGTCACATGACCATCCAGCATGTTTCCAGGTCTGATGAAGGCCTCTACAAGTGTGACATCAGCGGTCATGGAGAGTCTCCATCCAGCTGGATCACTGTTCACAGGTGACACACTCACCTGTCTGTGTTTCTGCAGGTTTCAACAATCACAATGTGACAATAACTTAATGACTGTTTTTGACTTATTTTAGAGAAGCACACCACCACACCTCCACCTGTTAATAACCACATGTCTGTCATCCTCCCTGTGTTGCTTGCTGCATCAGTCTGCGTTTTGGTTCTTCTGCTGATACTGGTTCTGCTGATGAGGACGGTTTGTTCATAGGAAACCTGAAGGTGAGACTCAGACTTGTAGACTATACATGTCTAGGTTTGTTTTGTAGACTTAAGTAAAGTATTCACTCATTATAGTTACATTATTATTTATTGTCTAGAGGGGAAACAACTTTCTTAAACATTATTGGTTCATTTTAGCAGATCAAAAAGAAAATGGAGATGACATCATAGATGACATCATGTACAGCGACATCAAAATATCAACTCGCCAACTACAGCCAGTCAGACAAAAGAGGTAATATTGTCCTTTACTGGGTTACTGGCAGTGTTGGGCAAGTTACTTTGAAAAAGTAATTAATTATATTTACTAGTTACTACTTCAAAAAAGTAACTGAGTTACAATATTCTAAAAGTAATTATTACTTGAAAAGTAACTATTGCATTACTTTAAAAAAAAGTGTAACCCTCTGGGATCCAGGGTATAATTGGCCACTACTTTTTGATTTTCCCTCCACATTTCACCTTTTAAAAACGATTTACTTTGCCATTATCATTATCATTCTTTTCAGCAAAACCTCACGTGTCTGAATTTACAGTTATGTTTTCAATTTTTGACATACTGTATTAACAAAATTGATCCAAAATCAGACAAAAACATAAAATCAGAGTAGAAAAAGTTATATTTTTTTTACTGTAACAACCACAACATGTTTAATGAATCATATTTCATAACTTTAAATGCAAATATAAATTGTCAATTTTAAAATCCTATGCACAAGTTTTGCAAACAAACAAATTTATTTGCATCCATTTACCTTTTACCTTGATTTGTTAAATAACCATTTCAAACTATTTACAGAACAATCAGCTGTTCTGCATTCAAAAGGATGCCACACAAATTATTTGTGCCACTCCACTATAAAGGAGAATATCACAGCCTGATACCTGCAGGTCTGACAGCAGCAGGTGTATCACTCCTGTTTCTACCTGGAGACAGCAGTCGCCTCATTGTTCTGACACACAACACAAAACTATCCACAACACTACACACTAACTACACAAGACAACACATTAACTACACACTCCAAACATGCTAAACGTCACAATCTCTCACATCTCAAAACTCTCTCTCTCTCTCTCTCTCTCTCTCTCTTGCCGTCACTCCTAAAACGTCCTGTTTTTTTGTTTTTTTTTGGGGGGGGGTTTGCTCATAAGCAGAGAGTGCTTGCTAGCGCTGTCCATAGACAGTAAACGTGATGAAAGTATTGAGGAAAAAACGCGTATATTATCATGACTCTGGTTTTACGTGGCCTATCAACACAATTTAAAAACTGGTACAGTGGGGCAAAAAAGTATTTAGTCAGCCACCGATTGTGCAAGTGCCCCCACCTAAAATGATGACAGAGGCCAGTAATTTGCACCAGAGGTAACACGTCAACTGTGAGAGACAGAATGTGAAAAAAAAATCCATGAATACACATGGTAGGATTTGTAAAGAATTTATTCGTAAATCAGGGTGGCAAATAAGTATTTGGTCAATAACAAAATACAACTCAATACTTTGTAACATAACCTTTGTTGGCAATAACAGAGGTCAAACGTTTTACTATAGGTCTTTACCAGTTGCACACACAGTAGCTGGTATTTGGCCCATTCCTCCATGCAGATCTTCTCCAGAGCAGTGATGTTTTGGGGCTGTCGCCGAGCAACACGGACTTTCAACTCCCGCCACAGATTTTCTATGGGGTTGAGGTCTGGAGACTGGCTAGGCCACTCCAGGACTTTCAAATGCTTCTTACGGAGCCACTCCTTTGTTGCCCGGGCGGTGTGTTTTGGATCATTGTCATGTTGGAAGACCCAGCCGCGTTTCATCTTCAAAGTTCTCACTGATGGAAGGAGGTTTTGGCTCAAAATCTCACGATACATGGCCCCATTTATTCTGTCCTTAACACGGATCAGTCGTCCTGTCCCCTTGGCAGAAAAACAGCCCCATAGCATGATGTTTCCACCCCCATGCTTTACAGTAGGTATGGTGTTCTTGGATGCAACTCAGTATTCTTCGTCCTCCAAACACGACGAGTTGAGTTTATACCAAAAAGTTCTACTTTGGTTTCATCTGACCACATGACATTCTCCCAATCCTCTGCTGTATCATCCATGTGCTCTCTGGCAAACTTCAGACGGGCCTTGACATGCACTGGCTTCAGCAGCGGAACACGTCTGGCACTGCGGGATCTGATTCCCTGCCGTTTTAGTGTGTTACTGATGGTGACCTTTGTTACTTTGGTCCCAGCTCTCTGCAGGTCATTCACCAGGTCCCCCCGTGTGGTTCTGGGATCTTTGCTCACCGTTCTCATGATCATTTTGACCCCACGGGATGAGGTCTTGCGTGGAGCCCCAGATCGTGGGAGATTATCAGTGGTCTTGTATGTCTTCCATTTTCTGATGATTGCTCCCACAGTTGATTTTTTCACACCAAGCTGCTTGCCTATTGTCGATTCACTCTTCCCAGCCTGGTGCAGGTCTACAATACCTTTCCTGGTGTCCTTCGAGAGCTCTTTGGTCTTGGCCATGGCGGAGTTTGGAGTCTGACTGTTTGAGGCTGTGGACAGGTGTCTTTTATACAGATGATGAGGTGCCATTCATACAGGTAACGAGTGGGGGACAGAAAAGCGTCTTACAGAAGACGTTACAGGTCTGTGGGAGCCAGGGATTGTCCATGTTTGAGGTGACCAAATACTTATTTGCCACCCTGATTTACGAATAAATTCTTTACAAATCCTACCATGTGTATTCATGGATTTTTTTTTTTCACATTCTGTCTCTCACAGTTGACGTGTACCTCTGGTGCAAATTACTGGCCTCTGTCATCATTTTAGGTGGGGGCACTTGCACAATCGGTGGCTGACTAAATACTTTTTTGCCCCACTGTATATATCACCATGTTGCTTTGTCATCTTGAAGTGGTCATGTGATTGCTTACCATGACTACTTTATTTTTCCTCAGTCAAACAGCAGCACTCATGCGATTGTTTTGCCCCCTTAGCTCCAGGTGTTGTGTTAGACAGTGATGTGATTACCGTCCGCGGGAGCGCGCAGCTGCTTAAAGCTGTAGCGTCCAGATTACTTACTAGTCAGCAACTTCCATGCAACTGATATAAGATGTGGTACTATGAAGACAGCGTCAACCGTCTGTTTGTTGAAAAATAGTAACGGACCGCAGTTTGTTGTTAGTAACTGTAACGGCGTTGTAACGATAGGAATAGTAATTAGTTAGATTATTCGTTACTGAAAAAAGTAACGCCGTTAGAAACGCCATTACTTGTAACACCGTTATTCCCATCACTGGTTACTGGGCTGGGGCGGTGTGTGTGTGTGTGTGTGTGTGTGTGTCTGCGGTGGTGGTTGGGGGAGGGGGGCGAGACCCAAGATTGCACTGATGCATCAAACAGACACCTGTTAATTAGTACTAAAAACTTTTGGTGCAACGGATCAAAAATCTCACGGTTCGGATCACGGTTTTAAGTCACGGATCGGATCAATTTGCGGATCAGCAAAAAAAAAAAAAAAATGTTAACATTTCCTTATTAACTTAAGTATTTTTTGCCTAGTAAAAAAAAAAAAAAAATCAACTCAAGACTCATTCCACGCAATTAAATAAAAACAAATTAAGGTGCAATATAGGGCAGTACAGGACTTTGTATCTGACACTCCACCGTGATATAATGAGTGGTCACGGTCACGTAGCTTTCCGTTGCCCTCGAGGTCCACCCATTTGTAGTTGGGCAACAGATGATGCCTGGGACAGTTCAGCCATAACTTTAAACTTTTCCTGCTCATACATGCCTGGGTACGAACTTGTCACTGAAGTGGACGCGCAACGGGATATCATAGCGTGACTCACGCACGTTCATCATGGTTTAAACCCCTTGTTTTGCACAAGGGAATACGGCCTCCCGTCTGCAGCTAAACACCCCAGCAGCTTTTGTAATAGCTTTAGCCCGGTTGGATTGGGCTGCTAAAATGCCGCAAACTCCTCTGCTCCTCCACTTGGACTGCTAGCACTGGCCATAACTATCGCTTGACAGACTGACCACGCGCACCATACACATACTTTTTTTTCCTTCTTTTTCGAATCTTCGGATCACGTGCGTGCCGAACCGTGGAGTGGGATCGGTTCGGATTACGGATCAACCGTGATCCGTTGCACCACTACTAAAAACAGTTAAGTACCCCGATAAGGCAACAACTTTGCACTATCTGCACAGGTGTCCTCTGCGTGTGTTTTATATTGTGCAGAATGATACACCTGTAGTCTGTTCAGCAGTGAGAACACTATTCTTTACTAACGAAGAAAAGATAAAATAAAGTAAAAATAAAAACAGAAAATAAAATGCAACAATTTAAAAGGATGTCACACTTTATTCAAATGCTAAGATGAATACATTTGTTTATTTAGAATTTTGTTTAATAAGATTGATATGGTAAAAATGGCAAAAATGTCCACATGTGCATTATAATCATCATTTTATCAAGGAGGGCTTATTCTCTGATCTACAAAGTTACAAATGATTAAGATGTGGTTTTCGCATAAAGTGAAGAACAATACAAATTAGAATTTAGACAAACAAACTATAAAAGGACAACCTTTTCTGTGTTAAGATTATTAAAAGTGTGAAAATAAGTGTTGTTTTTGATAAAATATGTATTTTATTAATTTAATGCTAGACTTATAACCTTAAATTACAGTAGATATTTTTACACTTTAAAACAATATTAGTACACAGTTTTCATTTTCCCATTGTTTGTATTAGAGCGATTTTTTTTTTTTCAAATGTACTTATCTTTAAAATCTCACTCTGTGCTAAATGAGCGTTGTTTGTGGACTGGAATTACTCGTTGTGGTTAACACAAACCAACAGGTCTGCAGAAAAAAAAAAGTTTGTAGGCATTGTCTTTTTGTTTATATTTGGTGTTTGTTTTTTCTAAAAAGGAATATCTATAAGTCATTGATAAACAGTGCACACTGTCATGAATCTAAAGTTGTTAATAAAATGTATCAAATATTCTGATCTAAAACAAATTACTAATTTAAATAAAAGCACTTTCAGTATTATGTGCCATTTTTCCTTTACTTTTATATTTATTTAAGACCAACATGTGGATTATCAGTGTCTATTTGTAAATTCTGACGTTTATAATGGTAGTTAGTCGTTTGTTAGAAATGTATCTGAAATGTTTCTGCTGGTTTGGCCCAGAAATAAATTCTACAACCTTACAAACTATTTATAATTACCTTACACCATTAAGTAGTAGCTTCTACAATGCCAAAACAACAAACAGAAAAGGAAAAAGTGAACAATAAAGTGAAACCAAAAAGAATCCCAAAAAGCTGATTCTGTTCTTCTGGCTTTTCTCTCACTAAAAATGCTGCGTCCATATGAACAGAATCAACCTTTTGGAACAGGAGAAAAGGTCTGAGTAAGAAAAACGGTTGAGACCCCCTGCCAAGCTGTCAAGTACTTCGAGCAAATCGTGAAACAAACTAGGTCCCTTAAATTCGCCACCTTTATCTTCCATTGATAATTGAAGCAAAACAGCACTAACAAAGCAGGCACACACTTTCCAGCGCTGGGTAGCGCTGGGTCAGGTCAGCACAACCTTTGCTGTAAAACAAATTCATATGACCAAGGTCATTAGCCTATTTTATCTTCTAGAGCCCAATAAGTGGACAATAATTCACACCAATCCTAAAGTTTTAAGATGAAAATAAACACAATTTATAGGTTCCAGGATGATCTGTGTAATATTAAATAATTCTTTAATGGAATGTTTTTGTTGCATTGAAGGAGCAGATATGCTGCTGATGCCAGTAAACATGAAGCGGCCATGAGTGAAGGAAATAGTTTTAACAGAGTGAATTTCTTTAAACTATGTATCTGTAAATATAAATATAACAATAAATTAACATGCAAAGAATAGATGTGAAAAATTTTAAATTGTATCAAGATTGTGTCTGCATGATTGTAGGTAGAATAATTTATTTAAGTCTATCAAGACAAATAGCCTATATCGTGCATCAAAACAAAAGTGGGCCAGGAACCTGATAAAGGGGTCCCATCCTGGCCCTGTATTTATCTGTAAAGGAGCAGTAATGTTAATTTATTTTAAACTGATATAACAATATGAATAATAAATGAAAAGATTCAAAAATATTTCTGCAGGATCAGTATCAATATCAGCAACTCTGCATGATCTGCACTGATGTCCTCTGTGTGTTTTATTGTGCAGAGGGTGACCCAGCCACAGTCTACTCAGCAGTGAGAACTGAAGATATCATTTATGGAGAAATCATCATAAGTGACAAGAAAAATAAATCAAAGATGAGAGGTACAACTGGTTTTCTTTGTCTCCTGGTTCATTTCTACACCCAAAACTGCTAACATTAAAATTTCTAACGATACATTAATTTTTATAATGATCTCCCTCTTCATAATTAGTAACATCTGGTAAGTACCACCAGGTTACCAGGCCTGTTCTAAATTTTGCAGGTGTTGTTACTTTAAGAAACTCATCAGAATGTTGATGTTGTTATTTTAGGTCAGTCATGAGTCACATGGGAATGATAGCAGTGGATCTAGACTGTTGATCTGTTATTAGTAATGATTAATAAACAGAATAATGTTTTTATGACTTTCTGTCAACCTTTAGGCAACAAATCAGTCAGCAGTTTTGCAATTGAGCAACAATTGCCAAAAGCAGCTCAGTAGAGGCCCGCATGTCTGTGCTATTTGGGTTTTATTCACATACAAGCTGTTAGCATGGAGACAGATTGAACAGAACAAAGATCACTAACTGCATGCTTTCAGCCTACAGCCAACTTGCGGTTTCTAACCACAGCTGCAGCATCCTGTTTTTGTGTTCTGAAGCTAACGAGAATTCTCACTCCAGTCCGTTTTGGTTTGGTTAATAATAGCATTCAGGTTGCAAAGCAACAGTTTACTTTGTCCTCTGTGGTGAAGTGTGTCAGTCTATATTGATAGACACGGGCAGCTTTGTGATTTTCTACCTTTATTATTCTACACAGCTGTAATGCATTAAGTAGACTAATTAATATAATAACACCAGGGGGGGAATAGATTATGCCCAAGGTATGTCATAAAACATCCAAGAAGTGCTCATGTATTTTCTTTTTAATATAACCAATAGTAAAAATTATTTTAATATGTTGTGTTTGTTGTACCTGCAGTAATTTAAATCCATCTGCAGTCTACTCTGCAGCAATGTTCCCTCTAAGCTGCGCACGTGCGCAATTGCGCACTGCTGGCACGGTCTCTGCGCACAGAAAATCTGCGTTGCGCACAAAAAAAATCTTACCTGAATTGAAATTAAAATAAATACGTTAACAATTCTGTTTTGCAGTGTTAGTCAGTAAGTGACTGGCTGCTCCTGTATGTGATTAGAACGATGCCACCTTATCCCATAGTCCAGCCAATGATGCGACTCACATTCGTATGTACGCAGCCAATCAACGTGGTTGACAGGCTATGACAGCGTCCTTATGTGCCGACACCGGTGTTTTAGCTAGCAAAGCGGCGTGGCTGATGAGGAGTGAAGCCACGTTAATGACAACGTGTACAACCATTGGAGATGTGAGCAGGACAGATGGAACAATTGACGGAAAAAGTGTGGACTTTATACCAGTTTTTAAATTGTGGTAATAGGACACGTAAAACCAGAGTTATGATAAAAAAAAATATATGCAATGTTTGGTTTTCTTCCTGAATACTATCGTTGTTTATATTTACTGCGGGAAGAAACGGTAAAAACGGCGTTTTATAAGGACAACCTCGAAAGCGCT
The DNA here is from genome assembly GCF_036321145.2 of Pelmatolapia mariae. Classification (NCBI taxonomy): domain Eukaryota; kingdom Metazoa; phylum Chordata; class Actinopteri; order Cichliformes; family Cichlidae; genus Pelmatolapia; species Pelmatolapia mariae. The sequence goes on along the minus strand of NW_027052175.1, from coordinate 14,898 downwards.
CTCCACCTGTGAGCAAAGATGAAACCAACCCCCACCCTTTCCTATTGGTCGAAAAAAGTACCATGTCGACCAATCAAAAAATGATATGGCAACGTGGCATCTAGTTGTTAAGACACGGGGGGGGGGGGGAGTTTTAGGAGTGACGGCGGTGACGGCGGTGTTTTGAAATGTGAGAGATTTGTGATGTTTAGCGCAAATCTTGTGTAGTTAGTGTGTAGTGTAGTCAATAGTTTTTGTTGTGTGTGTCAGAACAATGAGGCGACTGCTGAATGTTACAGGTGTTACAGGAGTGATACATCTCCTGTTGTCAGGCCTGCTGGTATCAGGCTGTTGTCCTCCTTTATCTCATAGTGGACAGAAATTATTTTTTGGAGTGGCACAAATAATTTCTGTGGCATCAGATTTGATACAGAACAGCTGATTGTTCTGTAAATAGTTTGAAATGTTTATTAAAAACGCCTTGGCTGCATTTAAAAAAGAATAGCTGCAAAAAACTTTGTTTGCCAAACTGAGTTACTTTTTTGAAGAAGTAACTATATAATTAAATGCCCAACATTGCTCATTATATACTGTATTTTGCAGACAGAGAGTTACAGGACTCTCTCCCAGACCACAGACTCATAATACAAGTCAGAGCGTTATGAAAAAGAAAGAAAGTTGTGTTTTCAAAATTGGAGTTCAAGTTATTTTTTACTTCCAATAGTGTTAACATACTGCACAGGTCAATGACTAGATTTTTTTAAATTTTCATTGTAAGTGGGATAAAGCAGTTAATTAAAAGTAGTCTAACACAAATGTAAATGCTGTAATTTGATTATTTTAATAAACCATGTAACTTGGATGGATTCGATGCTGGCGTGACCACAGTGCACATGTCTGATGTCGCTCACAGTGGTCCAAGAGATCGCTCAGGGAGTTTGTGTGTTCGCTCAGACACATGAAAAATTAGAGGGAACATTGCTCTGCAGTGAGAACAGAAGACACCAGTTATGGACAGATGGTCATCAAAGCAAAGAGTACCAGAGGTACATCTGCTCTTTAGTTATATGTTCAAACCTTCTGTTGGCCATGGGACGCCAATCAAAAGTAGGATGTTTGAACTAACCATCAGCACCAAGGGCCAGGGTAAGATAAAGAAGGATTATTTTTAAAATGCATAAAGCTGATTTCAAAGCTAAAAATATGGAGCGGGGAATGAACAGAATAGGGGGACTTTTGTAGAGATACCACATGTATCTTGTCTTCAGATTTAACATAAATATTCCGATCAGGAAACACATTATTAAACATTATTTTAACTATTACTAAACTTTAAGAATCAGCCAAATAAAAAGCCAAAAGAAGTCTTTCAATTTGGATACATTCATATTACTCCCTGTAGGGGCAGTTTAGTGATGTCTCAAATCAAACACAGGAAGCTGTATACATACTGGACTTGGCAGTTGTCTCATTTAACTTTGTTAAAACTGCTACATTTTCTGAAAGTTTGTCACATATATGTAACTAAAATATTAAAAATTAACCACTCAGCTCAGCTGAACTTGACTCTGCTCGGATTTTAGTGTTTTCGATTAGGTGATAGTACCTGGTACCAAGGTACTTTAGTAGGGTTCAAAATGAGGTATTGTAGGTCGACTTGATAATGCAATGTCAATGGAATGCGAGTCACTGACTGCCCAGGAACTGACATCACTAGAATGACATCATGAGATCGACTCCTTCCCAAGGATCAAACACACCATTTATTCAATTTTTCTATTCAATTCTATTTAAGCATCTCCAACTCACAACAACAGTTTCCTCAAGGCACTTTATATTGTAAGGTAGACCCTACAATAATACATAGAGAGAAAGGAAAACAAGATAAAGACATGCTGTGGAAGAGAGACAGAGATTAATAACAAGTGAGATTCAATGCAGAGAGGTCTATTAACACATAGTGAGTGAGAAAGGTGACTGAAAAGGAAAAACTCAATGCATCACAGGAGTCCCCCAGCAGCGTACACCTATTGCAGCATAACTAAGGGAGGACTCAGGGTCACCTGGTCCAACCCTAACTATATGCTTTAGAAAAAAAGAAAGTTTTAAGCCTAATCTTAAAAGTAGAGATAGTGTCTGTCTCCCAAACTGGAAGCTGGTTCCACAGAGGAGGGGCCTGAAAACTGAAGGCTCTCCCTCCCATTCTACTTTTAAATACTCTAGGAACAACAAGTAGGCCTGCAGTGTGAGAGTGAAGTGCTCTAATAGGGTGATATGCTACTACAAGGTCATTAAGATAAGATGGGGCCTGATTATTTAAGATCTTGTATGTGAGGAGCAGGATTTTGAATTCAATTCTGGATTTAACAGGAAGCCAATGAAGGGAAGCCAAAACAGGAGAAATATGCTCTCTTTCTAGTCCCTGTCAGTACTCTTGCTGCAGCATTTTGGATTAATTGAAAGCTTTTCAGGGAGTTTTTGGGACATCCTGATAATAAAGAATTACAGTAGTCCAGCCTGGAAGTAATAAATGCATGAACTAGTTTTTCAGCGTCACTCTGAGACAGGATATTTCTAGTTTTAGTGATATTGCACAAATGGAAGAAGGCAGTCCTACATATTTGTTTAATATGTGCATTGAAGGACATATCCTGGTCTAAAATGACTCCAAGGTTCCTCACAGTGTTAATGGAGGCCAAGGTAATGCCATCCAGAGTAAGAATCTGGTTAGATACCACATTTCTAAGATTTTCAGGGCAGAGTACAATAACCTCATTTTTATCTGAATTAAGAAGCAGAAGATTAGCCGCCACCCAGGTCTTTATGTCTTTAAGACATTCCTGCAGTTTAACTAACTGGTGTGTGTTATCTGGCTTCATGGACAGATAGAGCTGCGTGTCATCTGCATAGCAGTGAAAATTTATGCTATGTCTTCTGATGATACTGCCTAAGGGAAGCATGTATAATGTAAAAAGAAATGGGCCTAGCACCTGAACCCTGTGGAACACCATAATTGACCTTAGTGGGTGAAGAGGACTCTCCATTTACATGAACAAACTAGGGTCTGTTAGATAGATACGATATAAACCACTGCAGCACAGTACCTTTAATACCTACAGCATGTTCTAATCGCTCTAATAGGATATTATGGTCAACAGTATCGAACGCTGCACTGAGGTCTAGCAGGACAAGCACAGAGATGAGTCCACTGTCAGAGGCCATAAGAAGATCATTTGTAACTTTCACTAAAGCTGTTTCTGTGCTGCGATGAGCTCTGAAACCTGACTGAAACTCTTCAAATAAGCCATTCCTCTGCAGATGATCTGTTAGCTGTTTGACAACTACTCTTTCAAGGATTTTTGATATGAAAGGAAGGTTGGAGATTGGCCTATAATTAGCTAAGACAGCTGGGTCTAGAGATGGCTTTTTGAGTAAAGGTTTAACTACAGCCACCTTGAAGGCCTGTGGTACATAGCCGATTATTAGAGATAGGTTGATCATATTTAAGATTGAAGCATTAATTAGTGGCAGGACTTTTTTGTGCAGTCTTGCAGGAATGGAATTACAAGTGATTACTGAAGTTATCTCAGACTAAGATGATCATGAGTAATATTTTCTCTAATGGTTAAAAATTTACTTCATGAAGAAAACTCATGAAGTCATTACTAGTTAACATTAAAGGAATAGTTGGCTCAACAGTGCTCTGATGTTTTGTCAGCCTGGCTACAGTGCTGAAGAGAAACCTAGGGTTGTTCTTATTTGTGATAAATCAGTGATGAATAGTAAGATGTTCTGGCTTTGTGGAGGGCTTTCTTGTAAAGCAACAGACTATATCTCTGGGTTAAATGATGATCTTCTAAATTTGTGACACGCCATTTCCTCTACAGCTCTTCCTCTACAGTTATCTGCTTTAGGCTACGTGTTTGACCACGTGTTTTATACCACGGAGTCAGGTACTTCTGATTTGAGGCTCTATTTTTCCCAGGATCTACGGTATCCAGAACCATACGCAGTGAGGAGGTAAAATTATTAACAAGATAATCGACCTCTGTTGGGGTAGCGTTCAAGTAGCTGCTCTGCTCTATGTTATCAGGAAATGGTGAGATTAGAAGTCTGTGCTAAAGATCTGGTTATTTATGATATGGAAAGAAATTAAACTTATCTCATCCCGAGTCTGACAAAAAGCCATAAACCAAGAAACAGATACACCATCGTCTTGATCTTCTGCTACACAAAAGATGACACAAAGCCTTTGCGTTGTCTCGCTGTAATGCCCTTTTCCCATTTTTAGGTCGTCACAGCAAATCATTTGCCTCTATCTCACTCTATTCATACCATCATCTTCTGTCACACCAGCCCTCTTCACATCTCCTTCCATGAATCTCTGCTGAATTCTTTATATTTTCCTTGTTTTGGGCAGTTCTATAATCATATCCTTTGTAGTATTTTATATTGGATAATATCTGCACATCAGTCTTGCCTCTAACTTCATCTCTGACATATGTTAGGTAAAGCAGTTTCACCCCGGTTCATTTTTATTCCTTGGGCATCCAGAGACGGCACCGGACTCAGTAGTCATTTCACAAAACCTTTATTCATCTTCAGTTACTCATGCATCTTCTAGAAGGGGAAGACGTGCAAGGCCGGTGTCCCTCTGCAGATTTTCACTTCTTTGTTACAACCAGCTAGAAGCAACCCCATCGTTAAACCCACATGGTGTGTTGTAAACTCTGTGTTTGTGGATGTATGCACAAGCACGTGAGTGCCTGTGTTTGCACGTACCTGTGTGTTTATGTGAGTGCATGTGAGTGACTGTGCATGTGGGTGTGTGTGCGTCGTAACAGTTAAAGCACTGTGTGTGTGTCTCTGTGTATGTGACTTCCTGTTGGTCATAAAAGTCCACCTCCCCTCAACCAAGCTACACCAAATTCCTCTACAAAACATACAAACACAGTTAACATATTACAATCACTGAGACCCCCACTCTGCATCCACTGGGCCATTGGCCTCTTGTTGCCTGACTTTTACAGTTGAACATGTGGAGAGTGCTCCTGTCTTTTTGTTATTACCACCATCTCACTACCTTCTTGTAAAGCTTCCTTTTCACCTTTGAAACCCATCCTATTCTTCTGTCACGATTCTGTCCTATTCCTCTCAACTCCACCGTGCCACCACTCTTCTTCAACCATTTTGCACACTGTGTTTGGATGGCTGACCCTTGATATTTAAACTCTTTCACTTTAACCAAATCAAATCAAATCACTTTTATTGTCACGTCACATGTGCAGGTACATTGGTACAGTACATGCGAGTGAAATTCTTGTGTGCGAGCTTCACAAGCAACAGAGTTGTGCAAAAATACAATAATGTAAAACAAGCAAAATATAAAAATGGCTAATCTAAAAAGTAATAAATATATTTACAATATATAAAGGTATATACATTACTGAATGTGTGTACTAAATATGTAACCATTTCTGCTCCATGTGCGTTCACCTGTCCACCTCCCTCTCTCTCTCTCACATACCCATATATTCTGTCTTGCTTCTACTGACTTTTCCTCTTTTCTCCAGAGCACTGCTTATTCAATTTAGACTCCATCACAGCTGTCATAGAGCTAACATACCAAAACTGTTAGGGCAGAAGCCGCCAAAACACAAAATGGACCCAAAAGCAGAGGCTCAGAATGTGTGATAGTATATTTTTATTTACAGAGCAGGGGGAAACACTTGTGAACATAAATGGTGACATATACAAGGGCATGAGAAAAATATTAAACAATAAGTAAAGGCAAACACCAGTGAAAAGGGCGTGGGCTATATACATGGATGAGAGCCAGCTACATACATTATCAGGGATGGTGAACACTCGTGATCATGAGCTTTGACTACGAACAGGAGCAGAATACTAAACTATGAACATGAATGGTGCGATATACAAATGCATGAGCTAGATAGGGCTTTGGAACGTGATGTCACGGGAGGGGGGCAAAGCACACAGAAGCGTCAGCTATGTTTCGTACATGCTATGTTGTCGGTTTGCAACAGTAGATCACATGATAGGGAAGGCAAGAAGCTGGAAAATGGGCTCTCTTTTCATCGTTTCCCCTCCTGGAGGCAACAGGAGGGATCTCATGTATCCGGCATTACTAAACTAAGACGTCAGGCTTGGATTGCAGCCATCAGACGAGCGGATATCGAGTTCTTTGCCATCAATCGTGAATCGTTCATCTAGAGCCAATTTTGGGGCAGCTGCTGAGGAGAAGTCAATGTAATGTGCAACCTCTGGCTGTATCTTGGTCATATCGTGGTCATAAAAACGGCCAAATCTTCTACCCAACAGTTTGTGAATCAGATGTGCGCCTCCAGGGATTTATAATTACGAAAATGATTTCCCCTATGCGCAAGATACGTGAAGATATTGGGATAGCACAATGGCGGTAGACTGTCTGGGTTTCCACTCCACTGCCTTTTTTCATACTGGTCCATATTACCGATGTACGCTATTTTTTTTTTCCCAGTACCGTCTCTTGGCGTCTGGGCGCAATTTGTTCCGATACAGCCCTTTGTCTTTTGCGCTGAGCATGGTTTTGGCAGTAACGCTTCCAACACAGTGTGTTTGTTTTGATTCGTTGCCTTCTGACATGGCGCCGCGATCCCACAACGCACTGTGGCGTGACATCAACTCCAAAGCCCTATAGTGTGATCTTGGAGACACTAATTACAAAGACGAGAGCAAAATGCTAGGAGAGGCAAAATGAGTTCATTGAACATGACAGAGAGATCCCAGAGATAGAATATGGTGTTGATTGAAACATTGAACCTGGTGAAAGAGCGAGCCACAGGTCAGAGACACTGTAACAGAAGGAGGGGAGAATCAGAGTGGAACCAAGTGGAACTTGAAGTAATTGATCCAAAAGAATTATTGTTTGGCTTGCTTATCAGCAGGTGGAGGTATGTGAGGAGGGGATACGAGGCCGTGTGAGTGTGAGAATGATCCAATTCACGGGATACCGAAACTGAAGCAGGGAGGGCAGGCAGGTGGAAGGTAGTTTTGTGTTCTGTGTGTCGAAGCGTGTGTCGGGGGAGCTTTTGTGAAGCGCATCTCGAGGCTTGCTTTGATTACGTATACAGTGACATTCGAGGCCTCGTGGGCAGTCTGACTGATTCAGGAACTGGCTCGCTGGTTCGCGCCAGATTCGAAATAAAATGGGCAGCAAAACACAGCTGATTTCCCCATCACATTGTGTTGTTGAATTGGAATACGTACGTGCTACTTAGTTACTTGAGCAATTCTTCTTCGATGGAACCAGCAAGGAAGATTTTTTTTTTTATCTCCTCTCTTTTAATAAAGTATGCACACAGTAATAAATGTCACGAATGATAAGTACCATAATAAAATAAATAAACACTACAGATCATATAATCTGATTTCTGTCTTTTAGTTTATTAAAAAGTGAAGCGCCACACAGTTTGTCATTTTCCAGATGTACATAAGCATGTTTACACAGTTACACAATCATACCAAAACTCTGTCCTGATAGTTTCCACTTTCTCTTTTGTATCAGACATACTGAGACATTATTTGGGATAAATAACCATGAAAACAATTTATTTATTCAGTTTAGAGATTTACACATCACATTATTATAATCAAAGAGCCTGTTTCACTTGAATCATCCACTTGTTGGCGCAGTAGAGCAAATGAATCATCACAATGCTTCGAACCATGAGTCGACCAGTTTGATGGAAAGCTTCAGTTCATCACGAGGCTTCATCTCACCATCACTAGTGAAAGGCAGAATGGAGTCCTGGGCTATAGCTGCAATGGTGATAGGTGAAACCAGTGACCATGAATAGGCCAAACACTAACACTGCTTAGCAGACAATCTGGCAAAGAGTGGTTGTCAGTGTTGGCCATAGCGGCGCTAAATCAGCTCCATGTGTGGCTCCCGAGAAAATTAGGTCAGCTCCGCCAAGAGGAGGAGACGTGTAGCGCAGTGGGAAAAATACAGCCAATGACCCAGACCATGACGAAAACAGTCAAATACCAATCCTCAGGTAACCTAACATGCAAGTTTTTGGACTTCCGGGGGAAGCCAAAGTACTCAGAGGAATCCCACACAGAAAGACACCATCTGGCAGACTGCTATCCAGAACCTTTTGCTGTTAGGCAACCATGCTAACCACTGCACTCTCCCTAGCCCCATATTAATTATGAGATTTTGTTTAAAGCCTGAAATCTACTAATTTATGTAATTTAAAAACCATATATGTTTTGTTTTTTTGTTTCATGGAGTGGAGGATGTAGTTTCTTCAGAAAACATTGCTGACAGGCTGCAGAATCTGACAGTGGTTCTTTTTAAGCCTGACTGCTCAGCATGTCTAAGAAACCTTCTGACAGGGCAGAGAGACGAGAGAGGCAGCTGGAAACGCACATGTTTGACTGTTAAGCGTTATTTTATTAAATGGACTGGTTCTTATATTGCACTTTTCTACTCTATCTGAGTACTCAAAGCACTTTACAGAACTAATTTATTCACCCAATCACTTTTTCTAATCGGTTAGTGCCTATCTAACATTCATACACATTCACACTCCGATGGATAGCAACATGGGGTTAATATCTTGCCCAAGGATATTTGGCATGCAGACTAGGGGGAAGCCAAGAATCGAACAACCAACCTTCCGATCAGGGGATGACCTGCTCTACCACCTGAGCTACAGCCACCCCAGCAACTGACGAGCTACACACTTCAGGTCTTAGGGGTCCAGGTGTCACCACTCTGATTTGTATCTGAGCTGGTTCCCACTAAGGTTGAAACTGTGACTGTGTGTGATGCAGATATGTAGAGATTGGAGGTCTTGATTGAACTACAAAGCTTATTTGTACTGTGTGTGTTTGTGTTCAGACTTTTAAACCAGAACCAGACGTAATCTACTCTACACTGAAGTAGCCCACCAGCCCAACCACTGATGTCCACCTGCTGATATCTAACTGGTCCCATCCACCAGCACCTCAGACCAGAGTGCACTGATGTTTTAAGGTTTTAGATGATTTTCTAATTTTTTTATGCTGTTTATGTCCTGAGTAGTGTCCTGCTTTCGTTCGCACAGCAACGATCTAGTTTAATAAACTTTTGTTCTCACTGGTTTTTGTTGTGTGGTTCTGTGGGTTTGGTCAAGAAATCGGATGGAAAATATGACTTGTTTGGTTGTGGCTAATATGACAACACATTTTTCTTCCATGCAGAAAAAATAGTTTTAATATCAAAAAACAATTGCTGACTATAAACTGAACAGAAAAGCTTCAGCAAACATGTGTGTTTTTTTTTAAAACTGAAGAGCTTAATCTTTATGTCCTTAGTCACCTAGAAACCAACCAGTCACAGTTAACATAGCAAAAGTTTCAGTTTTATTTTTATTTTTAAAATTGTTTTTTTTATTAGTATTTCAAAGTCAAAGAAATGTTAAAGGTACCATTATCACTGATATTTGTCAATATTTGAAACTTTAAGTTGGTCTAAATTAAATGAATTATTTAATGAATTATTTCATGTCCAAGTTTTCTTCTTTGTCAAGTTCGAGTCATGTCTGGGTCTCGTCATGTTTCCCGTTTTATTTTGAAGGAGCCTTGTGTTTTTTGTTTATTGTATTTAGCTTCACGTCCCCTGTCCAGTCATTATGTTAATTGTTGTCAGCTGTTTTCCCCATGTGATTCCGCTTCCCCTGATCATTCCTTATGTGTACTTAGGCTGTGTCCCAATTCAGGGTATGCACGCTTGAAGTACGCACACTACGCGTACTACGGACGGTGCGTACTACAAGTACGGGTAGTGCGGAAGTGAGAGGGTTGTGAAATGGGATGGTCTAGCCCTTGTTGCACTGTTCAGGTTGCCTAGCAACCATGATACTAACTGCGAGAAACGTGTCATACAGCTTTGTGTGACAGAAATGAAGGAGAAAAAATGTCCTGTTGGTCCTTCATTTTTGTCATGACATCCCCTTGATTAGTTGAGTATCTGAGGCTGAGACCACAGGACTGTAAAACATGAGAGTTGGGCTTCATTTCTGTGCTGAAGAGTCATTTCAAGATTAGCTAGTAAATAACAATCAGCTAATGTTGTTCATGAGACTAAATCATCTCACTGTGGTAATGTAAATATAATATGGACAATATTATATGTATTGTCAGATTATTATGGTATACACACACATACACACACATATATATATACATACATATATTTTACAGGACATATTACAGCAGTGAGCTTGAACTCGCGGTCAAAGATTAAAGTTGCAGTTATTTATATTTCCTATCACCTTAAATCTTCACTCAAAGACAAGTATCTTTGACAGCGTATATGTATTATACATAAGAGACAAATATTGTTCATCTAATATGTTGGCATTATTACATTTGGCTCAATGCTGACATATATGTGTAAAAAGGAAAATGTACGAGCTGTGAAAACTGTTTCTGATAGAATGAAGAGTAGACTGATATATTAAATATTCCTTTATTGGGTGAGAAAATCAGACCATGTCATAACCGCTTTAAGTCATACAGAATAGATATCAGAGCCTTAAACAGGCTGACTTCTGCTAAATGGGTCAAACTGGGCAGAAAGTAAACAAACACATAACATCCTTATAGAATATGATGTAACACTATAGATCAACTTACCTCAGAATATATAAAGCATATAAAACAATTACAGCAATATGATGCAACAAACACAGCAGTGCTACTAATCCAAAATACTCAAAGCTTCATAGAACTGAAACAAACATTTATTTTTAGCTCCATTCTGCTGCTGATACATACTTTAGGTTTCTGAATATTAAACTTGTTTCTGCCTTTCATAGTGTGTAACTTGAAGGCCCTGAGTACTTTCTCCCACACTGAAAACACTGGAATGATAACATTATTTGAACATTACCCAATAAGACTGATTCAGGACAGACAGTTAGTTATGTTAAACTTTCCTAGCAGTCTTTCACAAACAGTCTGTCTATTCTCTCCATCAATCAGCTGCTGCTGGCTCTTCCTCCTCCTCTTCCTCACACACTGCTGAGTTTGTCCTGGTGGATCATCAGGGGTGCAAAGCCTCACAGATGATGTGCAGCAGTGGGTCCCTCAGTCTGTCCTCACTCTGGACACTTGCAGTTGTCACACATGGAAATCAAATGTGTGATAAGCTGCAGGATTCAAACACAAGTGTAACTTATAAATACATGTTCATACTTTTATTCCACAATCAGAGAGAAAGAAACAGAGAGAGAGTGCAGGACAGACAGACAGGTGACAGTCTCAGGTGTATACACTGCTACAAAACAGCACAAGAGAAGGAGGATTTAGTGTTTGTGTTATTACGAGTGCTAAACAAGAAGAGTTCCCAGATGGTACAGTGGACACATGTGTGACTCCTGTGATTAAAGCATCTTTCTTTCAGCTTAACGAGTGAACCGTCAGCTCGTTCAAACACACGTTAAAGTCCGTTTGGCTCGACACCACCGAACAGAGGCAGCAATATAACATAGCTAACATTAACAGTGCAGTGAATCCTGCTTGTGCCGTGATATTCAGGACTGCAAACCGAGCAGCATCACTGACTTTCAGCTTGTTGTGTTTGTGGATATATGACTGACTTTAATTCTCCATAAAATCATCACATTCTCTGTAAGATTAAGGTCAACTATATATATATTTAGAAGTAGAGGCTTTAAAGCCAAGTTACCGCTGCAAGTACAAACATCTCTAATGTCACATAACTTTGACGACATGTGGCCAACAGTAATGTTTTAATGTTCTTAAACATTCGCACATAAATAAGTGACATACTATTCAGTACTTACTTCTGACAGTTCACTCTTCAGCCGCTCCCTTCTGTCGTATTTTGCGGCAAAATTATCCACACCCACCGCTGCGCTACGAATTGTGGGATATATGAGACCACGAAGCGTGCACCGGACCACGCTTGATATTTGGGGAAATCGACGGCGCATTTGGAGTATGCATTTGAAGTGCACTTTGAATTGGGACAGCCGTCGTCGCGTGGCGGTGACGTATTCGCACTTGAAATGCGTACTTCAAGCGTGCATACCCTGAATTGGGACACAGCCTTTGTCTGTGTGTTTCCGCTCAGTCAGTGTCAGATCATCTGTTATCCTCACCACAGATTTCATAGGTTTGCCTCATGGTTTCACTGTGTTTCCTAGTTTACTCAGTGTTCATAGTTTTTTCACTGAGTGTCACAGCCCTTTGTTAACACAGTGTTCATAGTCTAGTTTCATGTTTCTTGTGCCATCAGCCACAATAAAGGCTCGCTTTATTTTGAAACTTCGTTTTGTCTCCACCGTGTCTGCATCTGGGTCTACCTCTTCTTCACACCGCCGTGACAGTACGATCTGACCATGTCAGACCCAACAGACAGTCCAGACGAGATTGGGGAGGAGCTGCAGCAGATCAGCCGGCTCATGACGTGCATCTGAGGGTGCAAGGACCCCAGAGTGGTGTCCACTGGGTTGGCGATAGACGCCATCCTCCAGAAGGTGCCGCAGCGCCGGCAGTTTTCCCCAGCTTTTTGAGGCATTCGACTCTCTGGCCCCCCTGAAGGAGGAGCTTCGCGCCCGTGCGCTGGCACAGAGAGTGTTGAACGCCGCCTCAGCACCTATGAGTCCGACCCGTAAACCGTTGTCGTTGTCGTCGTCGCCGCTGCCTCGCGAGCCGGAGGCAGTCAGAGTAGGGACACTGAGGCTCACCGCTGCTCCCCCGTCATCTCACAGTTTGTCTCCGCCACAGTCAAGCTGCACAGCCCAGCGCACCGAGATGGTGGAGGCCACAGATTTTGGCGACGATGAGCAACAGCAGGTATTGCTGGCTTTACAGGAGGACGAGCTCCGTTGGAAGCCCTGGCTCATTCTCGAGGAGGAGCTCTCACCTGTTGCACCGCCTCGGACCAGCCGTTCGCCCTCTCCACCCCGCTCGGACTTTAATTCACCTGCCTCATTTTAGGCGAGGATGTGGGCAGAAGACGAGGAGATTGCCGCCACCCCACCCTCTGCTTCGGTGGCTTCAGCATCCATCGTACCCACTTCCAGAAAGAAACCGGCGTCAGCGCCGCCGTCGCACCGCGCTACCCCCGGGGATGAATGACTGTGTTTATGTGCATTGATTCGCCGGGGCCGGAAACTATAACTGAATCGTGTTCTGAGGCTGAAAATACAGCGTTTAGTTGTTTAGTAAGACCAACTATGGAAATCATGGATTTCGACTTCTGTGAGTGGCAGCGAGCAGCTTGCACACAGCTAGAGGAGGAGCTCCAGGGACAGCCGTGGCTCACCCCTGATTATCAGCACATTTTTCGGAGAACACGCCTGGCTCTCGGGGGCCCTCGGAGCTGCCAGGGTCTGCCACCTCTCTCTTCCCCTGCAGCCAACGCTTCAGCCTCAGTGGTTTCTTCAAAGAAGAGGCGACGTCCACGTCGTTGCAGCACCGCGCAGCAGCTGGAGGTTGGTGGGACTCTTGTTCCCTCTCAGACTCCATTAATAATAGAGGTTTGTGACAATCTTTCGCCTCAAATTCTGCCTAATTTGCAGGAATGTGACTATCATTCAATTCAATTCAATTCAATTTTATTTATATAGCGCCAAATCACAACAAAGGTCGCCTCAAGGCGCTTTATATTGTACAGTAGATTGCACAATAATAAATACAGAGAAAAACCCAACAATCATATGACTCCCTATGAGCAAGCACTTTTTTGACAGTGGGAAGGAAAAATTCCCTTTTAACAGGAAGAAACCTCCAGCAGAACCAGGCTCAGGGAGGGGCGTCCATCTGCTGCGACCGGTTGGGGTGAGAGAAGGAAAACAGGATGAAAGACATGCTACCTATCATGAAAGGTCTGTAGACGCTCCAGAGATAAAGAGATAAATGTTGATCAAGAACTCATGTTTGGTGTGAAGGGTGGTGATATAATGTCTGGGCATGAGCTGTGTGAATTAAATAATGACATGCTGCCTGTACCTAGTGATCAAATTGACTGCTCCTTAGCTCATTCATCTGTAGACTCTGATACTTGTTATGAATCGTGTAAGATCAAATTATTGTGTAAACCAGAGGAGAATAATTCAGAGCGATCTCTGAGTGAAGCTCTCCCTCCTGTACTCAACAAGCAAAATTCACCTGAGTTTTGTGTTCCTGGTCAAGAGAACAGTAACGGCAATGTGGTCTATGTTCTGAACTCTAAAGGTAAATTGGGCCCCCCAGAAGAAGAAGAAGATGGGGGACACGTGTCTGAACGATGTAGCTCCAACTCCACTCAGGGCGCATTGAATGCTGAGGCTGAGATCTGGGCCTCCGATACGGTCTCTAATGATCATGTTTTACCTTCAGTTTGTGTAAACTTGGAATCATGCTCTGCTGACAAAGTAAACTCACAGTCTGCACCACCACTGGTAGCCACAGTTCTTTTAAACCCTGTGTTAGCTGCACCTCCGTTCATAGATGACTCAGAGTCTCTGTCTAAGTCAGCTTCTGATGGGGGGCTAGCTGGGGAATGCAGGACTGAAACTGCCAAATATCAGGCCGAACCCCATGGTTCCTTTCAGAGAGAGCATAATGAGGCTTCAATCCCCTCTGACAGCGTCACTTTTGATTTGTTGGTGACTAATGTGGTTACTGCTAAAGCTAATGGCTCTGTCAAACCAATCACGGAAGAGTTTATTCAGACTCTTGGCATTAACCTAGTGCCAGCCTTCCCCTCAGAAGTGAGTGTAACTGCTTTATGTGTAAGCACAGACTCTGATCAGGTTACGTGTTGTTAGGGTTCAGAAATTGAAGGGAGGAAGACCAAAATAATAACCACAGATCCGGTCCATTGCAATTAGACATTTTAATGAATACACGCTG